>NW_020451065.1:113865-116637 GCF_003343035.1 Apteryx rowi | reverse complement strand
CCTGCCTTCCCGCCTGCCTCCCGGAAAAGCCCGTAAATGCCTTCCCTAAAGAGCAGGTAGATTACATAAAATAATAATAATAATAGAAAATAAAATCAGGGTGAAACCCTGTGTTGTGTTTTGTTTTCATTTCTTTTGCAAAAGTTTCAAGCGCAGGCTGTACTTGCGCTGTGCTCATTAACACCAAGGCCATTAACACCACGCCCGGATTAGCAGCTTCCTAGAGGAGGGACTTCAGCAAGGTGCCAGGAGGATTTAGTAGTCGGACCCACAGCAAACAACGTTACCATAAACCCTACCTGGGCAGGTAAACATGGGCTAGCTAAGGTTTCTGTAGGAGCAGAGCACGGGAGAGCTGTGCCCTAGGGGAAAAAAAAATCGAAAGGCTGCAAGAATTATGCCCAAAGTGAGCAGAAATTACAAATCCAGCGACGCTGACCCGTGACATTAAAGATTTATGTGCAAAACCCCAAGACAGATCGGAAATGCACGAGTATCTCAGGGTGATCAAAATATTTTATCGAGGACTCAGAAACACCTCCTTATGCCTACCGCCCCGTTTCGGAAGTATTTCCAGGCGCCCCTAGAACAGCTGCAGCCCAGGCGAGGTTCACTGACTTAAAATGTACACTGAATTAAAATTCAGACGTACTAAATCTCGCCCCTCAGAAAGGTGACTTCTGCGGCGGGGCATTTCCCCGCCGCTCCCGGGGCCGCCCCAGCGCGGCGCGGCGCAGCGCGGCGGCGGGAGGGCGCCGGCCCGGCGGCTCCCTCCCTGCCGTTACCCAACACGCAACCAAGGGACGCGTTTGCATTTATTTATGCATTTATTTTTAACTAGAAAACTTCACCCCGAACAGCAAAAAAGTTGAGTCTGCTCCCATATTTCTAAAGTGCTGCTTCAAATTGAACTCGGACACCGCATGCTTCCCCCCGCTATTCCATTTCTCCCGAAAGGCCCTAATACGTTTTTCAGCTTTTTTTTTTTTTTTGGTCTGATACCTTCAAGGGGTCCATTGTGGGGAAGGTGTCCCCGGGAACTGCCTTTGTCTTTCCTGCGGGTTCTCGCTTCTGTTGTGTCTAAGCAGCCGCGAAGTTTTTAGTAATTCTGCAAACATGGGCACGAAAAGGATGTCCCGGTAGGGCAATGAGGCATGAAATCCCGCTGTTCCTTTACATAGTAGCAACATCCACATGAAAGAGCAAACACCCAACATGCCACCAAAAAAAATTGCATATATGGAGAGTATTAGTGGGAAGAAAAAAAAAAAAAGCTGGCGCGGATTTCTCTTTCAACATCGTCCTTTCTCGCACGCACACCCACAAACAAACAAAACCACCTGTACCTTCAGCAGAATTTAGCCGAGTGGAAAACTGACTCATTGGCATCCTCGGATGCTAAATATAAGGCAGATCGCGGCAGCCCGGGCAAACGCAGGGGGCACCGCGCGTGGGCGGCGGCTGCGGCTTGCGGGAGGGAGCCGGGCGAGGAGCGGGCTCTCTCCCGCCGCGGGCAGGGGCCCCTGCGGCCTCCGACGGGCAGAGGCGGCCCCGCGGGGAGCAAGCACGGCCCGCTCCGCGGCGCAGAGCCGGGGGACCCGCGGAGCCGACGGCACCCGATGCGGTCCCGGCCCGATGCCGCGGGAAGGGCCGCGGGCAGGATCCTCGCCTTTCTTCGTTTGCCGGCCACTGCGGCTTTCCCCGTCCCGGCAATTGCTGCGGCCTCCGAGGAGGGCGGCTCCGGCCCCCCCATGCGGGTCCCTCCCGGGCGGCGGCAGCCGCGGCGCCCGCAGCCCGGGCGGCCGGTCCCTCTCGGCCGCTGCGGTGCCCAGCCGCCGCCCGCGCCTCGCCCCGCCGGCTGTCTGCCAAAGCCCGGCTGCAAATGCTCCCGGCTGCTCAGTGCCTGCCCCGAGAGCCACGGCAACCTGGCGGTGCCCGGTCCGCTTGCAGCCCCGCAGCGCGCCGCTTGCCCCGGCCCCGCTCCGCCAGCGTCCCGGGAGCGGGGGCTGAAGAAAAGTATCTTAGAAAGGTAGCGGGGGGGGGGGGGGTAAGTCATCGAAGTTTAAAGACACCGATCAAATTTCTGAGGAGATACCTCGAATATATTTTGTCAGGAATCCGAAATCAGAGAGCACAAAACAAACAGAAGGGGAAAAAAATCCCCAAACAGAAGCAAAACATAACCCGCCTGTTATAGGTCCGCCGGTAACTGAGCCTCTGAGCTTCCTCCAAATCCTTTCCAACCATGATTATTTCCATACTTGGCTTCTACCACCGCCAGGTGCCCGGGACCCGCCGGGTGCCCCATGGGCGCGCAGCCCCCGGGTCGGGCGAAGCGGGAGCCCCACCGCTCGCAGGGGCGGGCGGGGGGGGGGGCCAGCACCCCCCTTCCCGGGGGGACGGGAGCCTCAGACCCGCGCCCGATGCCTGCAGGGCAGCCGCAGCCCGACGGCGGCTTTGCAGGACGGGGAGGGGTGGGGGGGCTGACCCAGGTCCAGGAGCAGCAAAGCGCCCCCCCAAATACCGCGATCGGAGAGCGGGGCAGCTTCCCCCCGCGGCGCTCCTACCCTGCCACCTCGAACAAGATTTTTTTTTTCTCTCCTTTTAGAGGGCGACCCCCCCTTGGCCGTCCCCGAGCCCGGGACACCCGGCCCGGGGAGTGCTGCCGTGGCCGCGCCGAGGGGGGGAACCTGCCCCGCTCCGCTCCCCGCCGGCCCCGGCGCCAGCCCGCACGCAGATGCCCAGGGCGGCCGCGGCCCCCCGCGGGGCGGC
>NW_020451065.1:82240-113808 GCF_003343035.1 Apteryx rowi | reverse complement strand
GCCGTCGGGCTTGAGGCTGAGCCGCGGCGTGGGAAAGCGCCTCAGAGAGGGCTTGCTCTGCTGGCTGTGCGGAGCCGTGCTGCAGCCCCCCCGGATTTATTTATCTCTCTGCCCCCCACCATCGCTCCCCCCTCCCGGCTATCGACTGCGCCGCGTCCTCTGCCCGCAATGAAGCGACCCTGCGAGGAAACTACCTCAGACAGCGACATGGACGAGACTATAGACGTGGGGAGCGAGAATAACTACTCGGGGTAAGTGGTGTCCCCCCCCCCGCCGACTCCCCGGGGCTGTTTCTCCGCGGGCGGCGGCGGAGGTGGGGCGAGCCCGGGGGGGCCCCCGCGGCCGCGGAGCGGGGGGCCCGGGCCGCGGCCCCGCTCCGCGGCAAGTTTTTGCCCCTCTGCAGGGCGACGCGACCCTCGTGCGCGGCCCCGCGCGGCCCCGCTGCGCGGCTCCGAGCGCCGGCGCAGCCGCCGCGCTGCGGTGCGGCAGCCCCGCTAAACGTGCTGCTTGCAACCGCATCTTCACAAAAAATAGCCCGCGATCGGGCTGAGCACGCGGAATAAATCAGCACCGGTAGGAAACAGCCTCTGGAAAGTAAGCGGTGATCCCGTAGCTGAATGGCAGCTGCGGCAAACACTGCCTGTAAGCTGAGAGTGAGATTTCGTGTTTGCTGAAGGAGGGCTGGGTGCAAGCTCCGCCGGGACAGCACTGGCTTTGAAAGCTGMTCTTGCCTATTTAGAGGCACACGTCCCAGAGCCCAGTCTTGTCCACATCAGTGGACAAATCAGTATCAAAAGCTACTGTATTATTTGCTCGCTCGTAATAAAGTAAAAGTGTTTTCGTGCTTGCGGGTAGTATAGTTCCAAAGTAGATTTAATTTTTTTTTCCTGACACTGGACTATGGAACAGATTTACACTGGGTAACAGACTTTTTACTTATTTGAGTGTAAATTGGCTATTGCAGTGATGGGCAGGGATGTTAAAACCTGGCAGGCCAGGCAGAGATTGTGACATTATATGTATATGAATACATATAATTACCATTGCTGTTACCATGCATAAATAATTGACATTTTTTGGACTCAATTTTTTAGACCGTTTTTCAGAGACATTTCATAGGCATATATGTGATGAAAGCTAAATCAGCTGAGCTGGACAGTGAACTGCCTTCAGAAAGGGTCCTTATTTTCAGTAGAGTAGTCTGTCAATTCAAAATGTATGTTGGGGCAATCAAAAGTGAATCGTCTCTCTCTTGATATCAAAAGTGCTGTGCAATGCAAAGCACATCTTCCAAGCATTTAAGACAGCAACAGAATTACTTTGACTACTTAATGTGGTGACCTAAGGTATCTTCAAAGAGCAGTGTCAAGTTATGCAACACCTGACATACTTTTATTGTTTCACAGGCAAAGTAACAGTTCTGTGATTCGATCAAATTCCCCAACAACAACATCTCAGATTATGGCCAGAAAGAAAAGGAGAGGGGTACGTTCTGTTTATTTTCCCGTGTGACAGTTTGCATGTGTGCTGTGATTTTGGCCTTCAACACTTTTTATAAACTTAATATGTTTTGTTTTTGGGAATAGATTATAGAGAAAAGGCGCCGTGATCGTATAAATAACAGTTTATCTGAGCTGAGGCGGCTTGTGCCAACTGCCTTTGAAAAACAAGTAAGCCCTTTTTTTCTTTTTTTTCTTTTTTTTTAATACTGTATCTCATCTGGCAATGTTAGTTCTCTTGTATAGCTCATTAAAATAATATTGTATGTGTCCTGATCTGGCACAAAGCAGGCATTTCAATAAAATGCTTTGTTGTGGCAAAACTATTAGAAACATAATTCATCATAAAGCTGAAAAACATTTTCATTCTTTGGCTTGTTTTTCCCTTAAGGGTAACAGTGTTCATGTTGTCTCTGTTCTTTCGATGAATTCCAATAGTGGTTTTGTTTAAAAATGTGCTTTACTCCATATTAGAAAAAAAAACCCAACAAACCTGTATGCCAATTATCCTTCTATCTAAATATAACCTTCTTTGTCCCTTCTTTAAGGAACCTTTATTTTTTAATTTCAGTTGTGCACTCAGCAGTCCAGTGTCCTAAAAAAGAGACTAGATGGTCTAGATTATTCAAGTTTTTAAATGACTTTTTAGGAACAGTGCATTAGGAGTGGGATTAGGCCCGTATACCATGAGCTAGGGTAGTTAGCGGTACTTTCAAAGACTTTCAGTGAGAAAGTATTCAATGGGAAGGCTGGAAGGATCCAACTGACTTCAGTGAACTTTGGTTCAGCTCCGTAGTCATGAAATCACAGACCAAAAGCTTAGAATGCAACTGCGCTATAAAAAGTGTATCGTGCTTATGCCATTTAATTTAATTAATTTATTTATTTTTTCACACCTTGATTTTTATTCCTTGGATTTTGCTTCAATACTTAACATTGTTCCTGTTTTACTGAATATATTTGAAGGTTGTCAGTAAGTTTCAATAAAAGGAACCTGAAAATAAAGAACCCGATTTCCTTGTAATTAAAAGCAAAAAAGAGAAAGTAAACTTTAAGACCAGGCCTGTGAGACGCTGAATTTCTGTGGTATCCAAGAGTGTCTAGCACCATACAGTATTGGGCCTGTTACATCCCTGGTTTGAACTGAAGGTAAACAAAAAGGAATTTTAAGCATGGTAATTATGGTCAAAGCATCACTTTTGTCACCTGCAATACACTTTTAATAACTAGTAGCCATAACTGTGCCATTTCATAGGTTCAGACAAAATGGAACGGCAGTGGTATTTTCAGCTAGATGAGATAGAGGCAAGAGACAACAGTTGTTTGTCCCATTTTATTGTTTATTTCTTGAAAACCACAAACATTATAAAACAAGTCCTGCAAAGCCCTTGGAAATTACCCAGCAACATGCAGTTTTTAGCTATTAGTCACTCTCACTGAGACAGCTTGTACTGTGTCTATGGAAAAGATTGAGAATGAGAAAAGTGCAGGATGTAATTGCATGTAAAATGCAAAATTCTACCCAAAAATTCACAAGCGCGGCAAAATTCATACGATGAGACACTGAAAGCAGTAACTGAATTTTAAAAAATATATTTATGTAAAAATGAGCATGTGGTGTATTTCGTTCAAGAAACCCCACTGTTTTTCTGTAATATGCCAAGGACAAAGTTTTTTTCAGCTCCTTGACATTCGGGTCCCTGAAGTTTCCAAGTTGGAGGTTTAGTTTCAGTTCCGCCTCTGCTCCCTCCTTCCCCCAAATCACAGCTCTGCTCTCCAGGATCCCATCATGGGGATTAAAGATTGTGGAGCAGAGCTGCGGAGGAGTGTATAACTCTTACCTTATTTGCAAGCGTGCCACCTGGGCAAAGCCAGCTGAGGTTTCAGAGCTGCTGACATTGGTGATAACTAAGAGCAGGATTTGGCTCGCAGGCTGCAATCCTCCAGTGGCCCATGTCTGCACGGCTCTGAGGAGGCTATTTTAACTGATGCCAACAGATTATCTCTTTCATTGGAATAATATATTGGTGTTCAATTCAGTCATTTGGGCATGCTCCATATATTCAAGGAAATGCTGCCACACAAAATAATTTTATTTACAGATTAATACTGCTTTCAGACTTGCATTTAATACTTTTCGAGCACCTATAGCACAGTGAGCCGGCCTCAGTAATGGAAGATGCTTACTGATGGAAGAGCTAACCTTTTTCTTTTCACAGTGTTTAGCTTCATATCGCTGCAAACTAGGCCTCTCAAGAATTTGAAAAAGTGTGGACTGTGTGATTGTTTTTTCAGTAGAGAATGAGAATACAATATCCAGCAGCCAAATGACATGTCAAAAATTAATGAGCTATTAAGAAACAGGAATACTTTTCCGTATGTGTCCACAGGGACACCTACCGGTAAAAGCAGAAAACAATGTTGAGGAAGGGTCTTTATCAATATCCGCACAGACCTGCCATGCCATGGTTCCACTTTTGTTTGGTTGTCTGTTTGTTTAAGGGGAAGTTGCTGAAAGTTACGTATTTATTTCATTTCATGAAGATGTTGTATCTGCGCAAACTTCAAGGCCAGAGTTACTCTGAGCTATAGCCTTAATAAAGCAAAATTGTTGTGCTGATGCATCTATCACCAGACACGGACAGCATCAGTCCTTAGACAAAGTCTGGGATGCAGATGCTCACGAAGAATTAAACTGAGAAAGTCCTAGCAGTAGGGGAAATTGAAACCATAAGGTTGATCTCCATGGCAAGTATAGCAAATTAAAGCTTCTACCACTTGTAAGCCTTTATTTATACAAGTCTCTTATCTCAAAGGGATCTGCCAAATTAGAAAAAGCGGAAATACTGCAAATGACAGTGGATCATCTGAAGATGCTTCAGGCGACTGGAGGTAAAGGTAAGGAGCCGATGGTTACTTTTCTCATATTTGGGGTAATCTCCGCAAAAAGTGCTTTGACGAGCTGTGATAGGCGTTTCCAGATTAGAGGAGTGGAAATCAATGCTAATGGCAGGATTGAACTCGTGGGAAAGAACTACTGGGACAAAAGAAGCACTTGACCCTGGGCTTGTGTTTGCTTTCATAACACTGTGGGAGTAAAGGCTTCATTCACAGGCAGCCCAGTCAGAGATTTGTTTGGGGTTTCCAAAGAGCACTGAAATCTGCACAGGGAGACAAAACAAATACACAAACACCAAACATAAACAGGAGGTTTGTGGCAACAATTGTGTAGCACAAAACCAACGTTAAAACTCATTATACGTCAGCTATACCAAAGTAAGTGGATGCAGAGGAACTTTCAATATTGTTTATGTATTTTCTTTGTTTTGGAAAAACTTTAAAATGCAAGATTAGACTGTCTCATTCGCCAGAACAAAATCCAGTCTTGTTATATGCAACTCTAGGTATCAGATAAAATAGACGGGTGGACTGAGCAGTGCACTCTGCACCCGTATTTACATGCTGTAGTTGCATGTCCGTTCTTCCTTATTAGTCAGTCCTGGAGTGACGCAGGGGCTGCACTAGCTGACCCATTAGATCAGCCGACTGCCGTGCATCCTGCGTGCCTCACTTGTGCAAGCTGACAGTCCCAAGGCTGGAGGCCAAATGATTTCAGCCACCCACGAGGTATTTTGTGTAGTCATGATTTCAGAACGTATTTTGAGTGAAAAACTTGCTAGCTTTCTGTAAGCRCAGTCTGATGTCCTGTGTCATTAGCCTTGATTACCTGTACAGTTCAAATTGTTGTCGTGCAAACAACCGATTTTTCACTGCCCCGTTATGCCACATGGGAGGCTGCCGCTGCTTTTTCTCTTTCCTTTCCTTCTTTTTTTTTAAAAAACTCAAACATTTATAGCCCGTGACTGAATTACTGCATCTCTCTGTACCTTGCAGTGATTATAGAAGTTAATTTGTAATTAGCGTATACTTATCAACAAATAGATACAGGAAAGCATGTAGAAGGCTGGTGTTCTGTTATTTTTTAAAATTAATACACAGCTGATTTGCATATATTCTAGATGTTAAGAGGCCTTTGCTAGGAGTCCACTGAAACTTAATATTTATGGGCAGTTTATGCTATCAGAGGAGAAAGCAATTCTATTGGCTTTCGTCTAACAGACACACTTCTTGATTCCTAAGAAAATATGCAAAATTAAATCTAAAAAAATACATTTTTATATTAGCACATACAGGAAGAAACTTCATTTAAAGAATAGTAATTAGTTGGTAAAGCTAAGCCCTTGAAAGTTATGAAATTTACAGAGCTTGTGCAATTCTAATTCAGATCCTCTTGCGTGTGCGTGTGATGGTGCCGTCTTTCGTTGCATGATTGCATACTGGTTTTCCACAAGGTCTGTCTCGTTTGGTGCACAGGATGAACAGTGGTCAAATACCTAGGAAAGTGGTTATTATTTCTTTCTATCTTAGCTGTCCGATGTGTAGCTCTGTTGCCCCTTTCTGATCCCTGATTTATGCCATGGTTCTGCATCATTTCTCTTAAGGCTTCAGCAGCTCCCACTCCTGATGCTGGTACTGAACAATACTGCTCTTGGTAGGGCCAGGAGATGAACCCAATCAGAGGCCTCATCTGATTTAAGTGACCCTCTTCTCCCTGTCTCCTCACCCAGAAAGGTGTGCACAGGGGGTTATTTTACACCTGGGTCTGACCCAGTGGCCCACAGGCCGTTCTGCTAGCCCAGCTATTGGGGTCACAGATGCATGCGGCTGAGATAGGAGCTGCTGGCCTGAGAGGGGCGTCTGCAGGGCCACCGCCGCCAGCAGCAGTTGGACAAACAGGATTTTGTCAGCAGTGCCAGTCTAAGCGGACGCATTCTTCCTTGGCCACTCGTTCCTGCCTTCATGCCTCTCCCRGCACTCGGCTGACACAGGCATTTCTGTGGTTGCCCGAGGGTGGGGCTGGGGAAGGAAGAAGGTGCAGGGAGAGGTGATGCCTGCTCATACCAGCTCAAGCGTACTGCTGCCAGTTGGGTAACCACAGCCCCTCGTTTGACGCCCTTCAGAGCCCTATTTATTACTCCATGGTCCGTAGTGGGTGGCACATCAAAAATAACACCCAAGAGTTTCACAAATACACTTGCTTTATCTTCTCCTGACCCAGAGATAAGAGTAATCTCACTGTACAGATTAAGGAACTTAAAAAAAAAAAAAAAAAAGTCTTGCAAATTAGTATCGGGCAGAGTTTAAATCTGCATTTCCTGCTTGTTTAATGTTTTACTTTGCAACCTAAGTACCAGCTTTTAGAAACAAATTCCTAGGGTATTTTTAAGGCAGGCATGTCTTTTATTTGCAAGCTATTCCCGCTTCATAACTCACCTGAGCCAGAAACTTCCTTGGATCAGCAAAAAAGGAGCCCCATAATTTTAGGCTATGGACAAAAGCTATTGTCTTAGAAGGGAGAAATGGGTGCCGATAGCCCTATACACCTCGATGCTGAAATCTGGGGAGAGCTTGTTCTCTTCCCTTTCTTGCAGAAACTGAGGACATCCCGTGCAGGGGAGGGCCAGCAGCTAGGAAAGCCGGGGGAGGAATATGCAGCTCTGTAGCATGCTCAAGTCGAGGCRAGTATGGCAGAAGAAAGGCCAGTGTGGCGCCGTGTCCTTCTCTGGACTGTTCTTAGAGCCGTGGCAGCAGGCAGCCTACCTGTTTCTGAAGGCCTCCATGGAGCACATGCTTCTGCTGCCCTGGCGCAGGTGCGGGCAATGGTCTTTGGTTGACATGGAGTTATTATTTTGGCCTGGGGCCAGCGCTTTTTGCTGACAGTGCAAGCAAGCAAAGAGAAGGAGTAATCTGGCGACAGCAAGTAGCTCTCGCTGCAACCTTGGTATAGTTTTACTGCATCTTGGCGGCGAAGTATACTCGGGTGATTGACACCTGGGTCAGTCTCAGCACAGTTGTCAGTAACCAGCTGGAGGATTTTCAGCTTTAGAGTGGCTTAGCCTGTGTCCTGGCTGCCGAGGAGGTGGGTTGTTGGTACAGCTGAGCAGCACCCAAGAATTTCCACTCTCTGCAAAACTCCAGCGCATGAGCGTGTGCAGGGGGGAAAGCACTTGTCTATTGGAAAGAAACACAGTCATTTTCAAATCTCCCGCGGAAGGGAGAAACCTGGAAAAGATAGCCATCAAAATTGTAGCAAAATGGAGCCTGGGAACCCCAGCTCTCATCCCATCCCGACATCATGTCTCAGCCACCTCGTAGAAGACTGGCAAGGAAGGAGTGAGGATGGTCAGGGCATTGGGACTTTTTGCCATAGGGGCAGGAGCTTAAACTCAGGGAAAATTGGAGACAATGACATCTCCCACATTTCCAGTTCTGTGCAAGGGAAGGCTCACTGGAAAAGCTGGGAAGCCCTGGCTTGAGTGGAGCACTCTCAGGACGCCAAAGTTCACTGAGACGTGGCCAGGAGCCGAGTCCTCGCCGGAGCTGGGACTTGGGTTTTTGGCTTTGCGTCAGGCTGGCTGAAGTCCCGGAAAGTCCCGGAATCTCTAGCACTGAGGCTCGCTTCATGCCAAGCTGTCAGGCAACTAAGCAGGTATCTTATTAACTTGCCACAGATTTCCTGCCTGTTTTTTATCAGAAGTTCACTCAAACCAATACAGTCTCACAGACCGTTTGGTTGCAGTGGATCTGACAGGAAAAAGTTGCAAGGAATCAGTACTTTCTGACAAAAATCCTTGACCAGTTCTGCTCACCAGTCTGGTAACCGAGTGATGGTTTCTCTTGGGTTTCGTGTTACAGCGTCAAATGAGCAAGGTGGCCTACAACAAAAGCACCATCAGAATTTGACAAGAGGCCATATGTGGCAGACAAGGGATTTCAGGCAACGTCTATAAATGTGCCCAAGTTAATTCCAGTATATGGCAGACAGGGGCTTGGGGCAACATCTATAAATATGCCCAAGTTAATTCTGTAATGAGGATAAGTGCAGCAATAGAAAGGCTCTTTTCTAGCTTGAAAATTGATAAATGTAAAAACAGCCATCTAAACTGGTAGAATTTTTCAAAAAGACTTAGGTATTTTTAATGCCAGAAAGTGCAAGGGTTAAATATAAGTATTGCTGCTGGAATCCTCTATAATAAAAGGACTTGTTCTATGTATGTTAACAAACATCACAGTCACACATACTTAAATATTTTCACTGAAATCAAGTGGAAAAAAACACCATGCTAACTTGAGAATGAATAGGACATTATTGTCTAAGGAGACTACCTTTAAACTAAAGTGGAGTAGGTTTTTGTAGTTGAAGAGCCATGGCTTGAACACTAGGTTCGATGCTAACCCCTTTTGGAAAGCAAGTATCTTTTCATGTGCATTTAATAATACTTTTTTTTTTTCCAAATGCTTTTTTGTCCCACGCCTGTGGAGCTCCAATTGCTGTTTGCTGAAATACCTCATGGGCCGTATGACTGTCAGTCTTCCATCTCCAAATTAGCAATGGCATTACATAAAACGTTTTCTCAGTAAAGCTTTTTATTGTGTGTGTGCAGAGTCATGGCAAGATGTTTTCAGTTTGTAGTTAAATAACACCGTATGTCCTACTGTCTTAATGACTCTACAAAGTAGATGAGACCCCAGCAGCATTTATAACAACCATCTCAAAGCGCCGAGAAGTAGATTTTAAGAGTGTTATTATGAATGAAAGTGTAGGGAAGAAAAGGCAGCATAGTATGTGCAAGCTGTCTAATCTTCAGCCTATTTCTTGTGTATAAATGTGTGTGTATAAATGTCTCATTCTCACACGCACACACACGCGGGGTCTATACTACACTGCAAAAGCTTGCTGAGGAATTTCAGGAGAGGCATCATATAGCTTTTTGAAGACTCTTGAGTACTTATGGTCTTAATTCTTTTCATTTGTATACTGTTTGCAAAAACAACTGTAGCCTATTGCATTACAGGAATGGTCACACAAATCATTTACAGATCGGAGAACAAACTTTTCTCGCTGCAAATTTTAACCCATAAATGGAAGATCCAGTGGCTGAGCGAGGATCGGCTTAGCTGGGTGCCACCTAACGTGGGCTGAGAAGTCAGCTCGATGCTCAATGCATCTTTTGCCCTCCCCTTGCAGGTTATTTTGACGCTCATTCGCTGGCCATGGATTTCATGAGCATTGGTTTCCGGGAGTGCTTGACTGAAGTGGCAAGGTACCTGACCTCGGTGGAAGGCCTTGACACGTCCGACCCGCTGCGCGTGAGACTCGTCTCTCACCTGAGCACCTGCGCCTCTCAGCGGGAAGCTGCTGCCATGACCTCCTCCATGGCCCAACACCACCACCCGTTGCACCCGCACCACTGGACGGCCGCCTTCCACCACCTGCCGGCCGCGCTTCTGCAGCAGAGCGGACTTCACTCCTCGGAGGCGGCCCCGTGCAGACTCTCCTCCGAGGTGCCCCCGCACGGCTCGGCCCTCCTCACGGCCACCTTCGCCCACGCCGATGCCGCGCTCCGGGTGCCCGCCGCCGGCAGCGTCGCTCCCTGCGTCCCACCTCTCTCTACCTCTCTCTTGTCCCTCTCGGCTACTGTTCATGCCGCCGCCGCAGCAGCCACGGCAGCCGCCCAGAGCTTCCCCCTGTCCTTCACGGGAGCCTTCCCCATGCTGCCCCCCAGCGCTGCCGCCGCTGCCGTGGCAGCCGCCACGGCCATCACCCCGCCGCTAGCCGTGGCCGCAACGTCCAGTCCGCCGCAGACCGGCAGCGGAGGGAATAGCAAACCTTACCGGCCCTGGGGGACTGAAGTCGGAGCTTTCTAAGGCCCCCCTGCCCCCTCCCACCCACTTCTGGCTCCCTCCTGTCCCCAAGCACACGTGCGCACGCGCAAACACACACACGCACACACGCACACGCGTGCGCCTCTGTTGGACCGCGCGCGTCTGAGTGTCCTCCCTGTTCAGCCAAGGGCCGCGTGCCCACACATAGCCTTACAGATGCCCAGAAGCCGGTCAAGGAGCGGTGGAGCTAGTCCCACCTCAAACATCAAAGAGGACACGGGTGATATATTTGTCTCGGTTTGTTTTGCTTAAGGCACCTTGAGGGAGCAACAGTGGCTTTCAGCAACATCTTGCCCATACCAGCATTTAGAAGCTTCCTGGGAAATATGTAGACACTAGAACTAATAATTCTCCAGCTATGCATCTTTATTTGGCAGAGAGGTGAGGGGTGCTACCTACCAAGTCTCCTGAGGCTAGACAAAAAGTTTGAGTTGCATAAGTGCCTGACATTTAAAAAATAATTTAAAAAAACCCTATATATATGTGTGTGTTCTGCTAAAACAAATAACATTGCACAGGTATGGAAATGATATAGGAGAGAGGGGAAATCCTGCATTAAACTTCAGAACTTTGATATGTTTCCAGGAAAAAGTGTACTCTTTAAACAGACAGGTTTACTTAGCCAAAAGAGTGCTGAGAAAGAATGTTCCATTTGACAGGCCTAGTTTTCACTTACTTAGTTTACTTTCTTTGTACAGACTTGCCAAATTGTGACATCTAGCATAGTATTGGTAAAAGCAATTATCTTATCAGTGCTTGGATTAATGAACGTTTCAGCACTGCCTGTGAGCCTTGAGGCACCCTTTTTATGGCTTAAATATGGTGCTAGCTTGTATCTGTACAAACAATGAATTTATCATGCACCCAGAAGTAACCACCTATTTAAAGTGTGCACACTTTGATATGATTGATTCGTGCCAATATAAGAGATTCAATGCTGTAAGAGTTCAAATTAACTTATTTAGCTGCATTTGGACATCTACATTTGCCGATTCTGTGCAAGATCCCTCTTCTTTACTATCAACTTTTGGGATAACGATCTCTCTGGGTATGAATGAAGTTATAGTAGGGACAATTTTTAAATTGGCTAGTAACATGCCAACATTGTAATGTGGGTTTGATTCCAAACCAAAATGAATGTATTAAAGGGGATGTCAGTAAATTATTTTGTCAATACCCAGACAACTAGTGCTGCATAAAATGTTTTGCTTTCATTTTTTATTATAATGACTTAAAATAACCTAAGTATTTTAATACATCAAGTCAAGAACTAGAGATTTTATGTAAAAAAAATAAAAATAAAAATAAAACACAGCATGTATTATTATGCATTTGATTTCTCTGCTGTGTGGAGAAAGCAATAAGCATTGAGAATGTTAAACATTATGCAGAATATACTTTAAAATATTTGTTTTAAAAATACTGTACCTAGTCGGTCTTTTATGCATTACTTTGTTAACCTTTTTTCTATGCAAAAGTCTTTACATATCACTAATTAAACGAAGTCCTTTTTGACTGCGTTTTATGGATGATTTGTTGCAGTTTTTGTTTGCTTTTGAGGAATACTGGTCGATTCAAAGTCACTGTTTCTGCCCCTAGTAACAAGTCTGCTAGCTGCTACTTTCTCTTCTGCTCCCCTTGCTCATTCAGAAAGCCCATCTCATACAGGATGCTTTGAAATAGGCAGCAAAAAAGACTGCCAGTGAAACACTGTTGTTCTTCAGGCTTGTAAACTGGTTCTGTATTGATGGTACACTTAGCAGTACAGACCCATCTGTCCATCCCAGTGAGCCCCCCAAATCATTGGGGGTTTTAGGTTCAGCTTCCACTTGGAGCCTCACTAAAGGTCCGTGTTTAGAAAGGGAGAAGTTTAACCCTATGGTATCCTTAAATGTGTAAAATGGGAGAGGGTAGTTTTTGCCACCAGTTCTGGTTTTCTAATTTGCCAGTTCTCACTAAGGCAGCTACTGCTCTGAGTTTGTTATTATTTCATCTTAGATCTGCAAAGTTAATCTGTAGAATGTGTATAAAGCTCTGCTTGTTCAGAAGAAAAAGCACAAAGTTTTGTCATCTATATGAAAAGCACTAAAAGATTATTATGCCCAAATTACAGATAGCAAGACTGAGGCACTGAAATGAGGTGACAACCCTACAGCCGCACAGAGTGAGACAGCATCTGTAGCCAAAATACAGCCTCAGCTCAGTGACTCACTCCTGTTCATCCTTTTCTCCCAAATAGTAAAAATTTAGCTAATCCCTGCCTGCATGAACTAGTCTCCAGTGCCCAGGAGGGAGGGGTTTTGATTTGCCTGAACAGCATGCTGGCCCTTGGAGAAAAAGGACAAAAGATGGGGAAGAAGTTTCTCCACCCCGAGCTGTAAATCGTGTTTGATATTCTTTGAAGTTTTGTTGTTTGCGGGCAAATTAGGCATTTTTTTTGTTTCAGGACATAAATGCTGCATTGGTGTACTGGCATGTTTAGCAGCATCTGGTTCAGGTAGCATTCGTTTTCCCTATAAACGATTTCAAGAATAAAGATTACATTGGTGAACCACAAGTAGATAAAAAGAGGGCTTTATTTACATGAAAAAGAGTAGGTTTCAAGCATAGTTGACTTTAAGCAGTTAAGTATTAACCTGCCCTCTAAGGTCCTGGTAGGAGGTCTCTCATGTATCATACCATGTTAAAAATGGGCAGCTACTGACTTGGTTCCATCTAGGGGCTTCAATCTTATCTGTGTGCCCCAGTTAGTTACAAATGAAGCATATTGCCTCATTCTAAAAGAAAAGGTATCATGAAAATATATTTTTAAGAGACTAATTAGATGAAAGTGTAGTTATTTTAACATCCTGAAACAAAGCACTGTGGATGCATTTGTGCAGCCCATGTGTTTGGGCTCATCCCATTTTCACGCTCAGAAAACAGGCCAAATTCATGCACAGTGAATTTCCCCTCTGTTTTCTTTTGTGTGTGTGTGTGTGTGTGTGTGTGTGTGTGTGTGTATGGGGGGGGGTGTTTGTTTGTTTGTTTGTTTGTTTTAAGTAACAGCAGTAGCATTGCCTGTGCTCTACTAACAGCTTTGTTGAGCTATGCAGCACCTCCAATACAGTCACCTGAAGGAACCAGTGCTGGACAAGGCAGGAGCTTAGCCTTCATGCTCATTTAGTCCTGGGGCTTTTTTGAGAATGTTACCTCTGGGATGGCAGATGAAGATTTTCCAAGTGAGAACGGTAGAGAGGAAGCATATTCTACACAGACTGTTGGAAAGACATCAGAGAGTAATAGCTTCTGGCTTCTGAAGACTGTGGTTGTAGCAGTGCCAACAGGTCAGGGCTGGAGGAGTCTACACAATTTTTAAAACAGAGCAAGAGAAAGCTATTTACTTGGCATAACTGAGATCCAAAGGTAGGACATATGACTATGCATGCAAACATACTTTAACTCCTTTCTGTTTTTTTATACTGCATTCAATGATGCATGGTTCTGGAGGAAGAAGAGAGACTGTAGTTTATATAATTTAAGACTAGATCATAGCACATAGCACAAAAAAGCAAATAAGATTGCTCAGTCAACAGTAAATCTGGCATTTACTAACTTTTCAATGTGTGGGTTTGCAACCTTAAAGTTCAGTTATCGAGAGGATCAAAGGAGATTATGCAATTTCCTAGGATGTTTTTCTTAAGAGGAAAAAGCTAAAAAACAATTCTGTCACTCGGCATTAGCAGGCTTGGACCTTTAACCCTCAGCAGCGCAAATAAAAAGCACTTATGCTGCTGAAGCTCTGGGACTATGTCACATTACACCAAGAGAATATTACTACCCCAGAGAGGACAAAAGGGCTGACCCAAGACATGAAATGGGGAGGGGGTGCTGCCTGTTGTCCCCTTGCTCCAGCTGCAAGTGGAGGAACTCCTGCATTAAGGATAGTCCCAGATGAAAAACTGAGCAAGGGCTGAATGCGTACATTCAAAGCAGAATAATCATATCCTGACTGTGATTACATCCATCTGAGCAACTGCCAGGTAGTCCCCATTTACACTGCTGCATTTACTCTGCCTCCTTAGCATGAGCCTTCAAAATGCTTGTTTGCAGCTATTTTGAAAGATGATACTTAAACCAGGATGTCATGAGATAAGTAAAAGCATTTACTGAAGCACAGGGCTTGGATATTGACAGATTGTTAGGACAAAATCCTAACATGAAAAATGAAAAAGTCAAAAGCATCTTTTTATCAGAAAATGCTACATCAAGATACTAATGAAGTTTTAAAGTGGACAGTTACTAGCTCTGTAATCACCAGTCTCCTTAGTAATCTACTTCTATTTGCATAGATAGCCTAAGATCACACAGATGAGAGCTTTGTAGTCAAAAGTGACTTTGTCCAACATCAAGAAAAAATAAAGGAATTGTGACGACTTTGCTTGCAAGGTTTATGTGTGCAAGCCTCATTTGCATGAGGCCACTGCAGGAGCCTGAGTGTAATTTTACTCAAAGCTGTGATTTTAGTGGAGCTCTCTTCCTCTGCTTCTGCCATGTCACACTGGCAAAGACTTGTCCCTTGGAAGCTAATATGTAAAGGTCTCAAAAGGAATGACTGCAAATACTCATCTGACCCTGGCAGTAAGTGATAAACAGAGGAGCACTAGGCAGGTGCCAGAAATGCTGGGATCTCAACTTGATTGTAAGCCCAGTCTTTCCTGATTTACAAATGAAACAAAATTTTGACAGATAATTATCTGAAAAGAGGTTTTGTTTCCTCTGGTAATTGCTACTACTGGAAGTTGTAAAATGCTATTAACATGTAAATATGATCACTTAGTTGGTATTCAGTTGCCTAAATATTTGAGACATCCTAAGGTGGGCTCCAGCTACCCATCTGGAGGGTGCAGGTCTCCCTTGTGTCCTATGTCCATGCAGGTGTCTGGGAAATCCTAGACTGCTTAAAGCGTCACTAAATGCCTATGTGTAGGCGGCTGAATTTCACCTTCTGTGTCTTAGCTTACATCATCTGTGGAGAGATGAGGTTTGAATCTTAATAATATTTTCAAAGATGATTTAATTTTTTTCAGAGAATCAGCCTCCTCTTCAGCAGCCTAAAGAAACAACAGAATAGTTTATCCAAATCAGTTGACGATAACATGATATTGTCATCCGTCGATCTTACTAAACTACGGCTAGCCAACATCTGCAATGGGCACATTCAACACTGACTTCAGCATTTTTCTTATGCTCTGGCTGCTGCAATGACAGTCATTACAAGATGATGTCAATATGATTTCTTTTTAAAAGGCTATTTTTCTGCATTTCTGATGACAGAGTAAAGTTTGGCAATATGAGTTAGTGGTGAAGCCCAGAAGCTCAAGAATCAGAAGCAAAAGGAAATGAATATGGAAAATAAAAGGAAATGTGTCTGTTGAAATTAATTGATGATCTGGAGATGTAGATTCATTTTTATACAGTTACAGGTGCCAATACTGAATTCAAGCAAAATTGAATGTTTTAAATGATGCTTATCAGAATAGTGCTATTACTTACTCTACAGGAAACTCCTCCTGAGGTGTTGATTTTTTTTTGCTTTCCACACAGCCCATATTTAGCATTTTTCTCTTCTACAAAGGAAAGTTTTCAGGAGGAAAAAATACCTTGATGCAGCATTAAAGTTGTGATTACCATCACCTAACAGTTGGGAAATTTCTAACTCAGCCCACATTTTCATACGTGTTACATTGCAAGACCTCCTTCTATTAAATCAGCCCACTACTCCAGGAAAGAATATATTACTGGCAAATGTAAAGAAAAGTGTTTTATCTGTAAACAATATCCATACATAGTATTTTGTATTATGTGTGGTACGTGAAAATCTAATATATGGCTACAAGGTAATCAGTAAATCTGAGAAGGCAAATTTACAGTTACTTAAGGGCCTACCCTTTTTTTGTTCTGAGTTTTGATTTAATTCTGAATGCTAATTTTTTTTCTTACATCAGAGAGCCCACTGACAAACTTTATTTTCCTTTAGGAGAAGAACTCTCCCTTGGGGAGTTTAAAACAAAACGTTATGCATTTAAGATACACATTTGCAACTAGATTAACAAGATGACATCAATTGTGTGTGGATAGTTCAAATAGTTTTTAATGACACTTCCCAGCACAACCCTTGCGTTTAATATACAAGCCTTAAAATAAAATAACCCTGTTTCTCTCCCCCATGCCCTCTGCCTCCGTTGCTTTTTAAATGTATTTTGCTGAAGGAGAAGGGAGTTTATTTTGTTTGGGTTTTCTCGGTTTTGTTTTTCTGAAAAGGCACCACACTGGCAAGAGGAAGTGGCAGCCAGGCAAGCAGGCTCCCTGTGCACCGCGAGTATCTCATTTAGTTTGGTTAGGCAAAATCGCTTCCTCTCCCTTCCCCTCCCCTTCCCCCTTTTTGGGCAGCTGTCCCACCGGGCAGCCCTCTCCCCTCCCTTCCTGACAAAAAGCAAAGGCCGATGTGATGAAACCACAATAAAAGTGCCCTGCCAACCAGCCTCCTAAATAATGGCCGGTGGTACGTACCAGCAGCCAGTCCGCAGGTTCGCCAGCCTGGCCCAGGTCTCTCTCTCCATTCGCTCTCTCTTTTCTTTACAGTGATAATTATGGCTCGAGTGTGTCTTTTTAATAATTACTGCAGACATTCAACCCTGATCTGCTGTCATCGGAGTCTACTTCCTTCCGTCCCCATGTTATGATGTGTCTGGTACCTGCTCAGTTACAATGACTTTTTCCCTTCAATTTACCACACTACGCAGTTGGCAGATAAAAATGCTATAAACAGGAATCTGAAAGCAAAACAAAACAATTAAAAACATTTCTTGTTACTGCTGAAAAATGACCTTTACGTGCTGCCCTGTCCTCCTTCAAGGCATGGTAAACCCGCAAGAAACATTCCCATTAGTAAATCACTATTGGATCATTAAACCTTTTTAAGGCAGTATGTGCTTTACCAAGAGAATGAGGATTACAACACAGCAGTGCCTGCTGCCCACTGACAATCATGGGAACTGACATCAGTAATAAATCCATGAATTATCTGGCTCACTTTGACCGGTTCTCACGCCAGAGCAGCTCCTTTGATGTGACCGTCAAAACCCAAGGATGCCCAATAGCAGTAGCCACCGACGAAACAATAGAGAAGTAATAATTCAATATAAATATGTAAAACCTCCTTCCCCATATGCCCAGCTTTTGCAGTGGGGCATTTCTTTGCCTGTGGATGAAATTGGAGACAAAAAAGATAAATAAAGCCCTTGTATTTTCTGTGAATAACCCTTTAAGAGAAGAAAAGCTGGGCACATTAGAGAGAAATTTTTTGGCCATCATTGATGTGCATGATTTTTTCAGCCAAAGGGGGTTTCCCTGTTCCTTTTTTAAAGCAGTTGTATGGTTCAGAAGCAACATTCACTTAAGGACTGATCCTGCAGAGGGACTAAGGACATAAGCAGCCATATTAAAAGGAAGTATTCACTTCAGTGGGACTATTCATGTGAATAAAGTTATTCATGCTTTTAATCCCTTGCAGAACCAAAACCTCAAAGGATACATTCTCATTTGTCTGATTTGCAAAATATTTAGGTGTCAAGCTCCCTTTGATTTTCTGTGATGTTTAGACAGGTCAGAAATACGATTGCCAGCTTCTCAGCTGCCCACCTGTAAAGTGGGGATAGCATTATTTAGTTTCTCTTGTCCTTGCTCTTGCCTATTTAGATCTCAGTCCCTGGGGCAGAGATTGCCCCAACTGCATGTGCATATTGTGAGCATCCCTAGCTACGGTCTCTGGCCCTTACTCTAAGGCTCCTGTTAATAGAAAATAGTAGCTGTCCTAGATGCAAGATGCTAGTGAGGGGATCAAATTTCTGATGGTATAGTAGATGGCATGGAAGAAAAATCCCCTTCAAATTAGATGACCCCAGGAGAAGCAGAATTTACTACATTATTTTTATCTATTCATTTTTTTATTCCTAAAGCAGGATCCACAGAGTAGATTGTAGGTGCGAAAGACTTTAAGATGCCTGGTTTTCAAAAACACTGAGTAGCTGTGACTGCACCAGCATGACCAGAATGAATAAGCAGGGGACACAGCTTGTGGGTGTGTTGTGCTGAGCTGTCACAGGGGAATTGCTGCCGCTCGGGGTGAGCTGACTCTCGCCTTGCCGTAGGCAGGCGGCTGCTCACTCCCACTCCCTTTGGTGTGTTTGTCTCGCGCTGCAGAAAGTTTCTGACTCCAGGCGGCCCAGCAGTTCAGTACAGTCATCGAGAAAACAGACAAATGGGGGCTGATAAGGGCTTCCTCTACATTTCTACGTTTCTAAAGAAGTGTGGCAGCACGGCATGTTGCAATGAGCTATGCCACGTCGCGCACTGCCTCTAGACACAGCGAGAGCCACCAGCAGCTCTGTTCACTCATTTCTTTGTGAAACACAAGCTTGGGACAGGTTGCGGCAAGCAACCCAAACATGAATACTTAGCATGTGGGTTTTGCTTGCACATGAGCTCTCACTGTGACCCTTGCAGAAGGCAGGTAATTCATGGCGATAGGGACTTGTGCTGTCACGCGTGCTTCATCCTCAGCTCCAATACATTTGCTTAATGAAACATCAGTGCAGTAATGCTGGCGGGATGAAAACCACCTGGCAGAATATATCAAGACACTCTATTTTGATTCATCCAGGACCCCTACCCAAACAAATCTCAAACCGAAACTCTCTACCCAGGTTGGGCTAGAGGGGGAACAAACTGAAGGTTATATGCTGCAAAACTTCATCCTGTTGTAATTAGACAGGCGGCCTCATATCTTAACAGAGGGAAAATCATCCCTGTTTCTTCATTTATTTTGCCAGATCTCTTGTGCTGAATTGTCATCTATGCAATATGATTAATGCAATTAATGCAATACTGAATTGTCATTTATGTCAAAAAAATCCTTGTAAGGGATTCTGCGACCGCTCTGGGTGTCCAGGCTCGCACAGCAGCTCTCAGCGGCAGAGGTGCAGAAGGCACCCTGCCATGGTCACACACCGCCAGCTGTATCAGACTCGCCGGGGTCACYGCTATCCCAGGTCACACGCACCACCACAAGCCAGAGCACATGCTGCAGTATCTATTTTTCATTTGTTGTTATTTTTCTGCTTTGAGGGGAAGTAGGCACCTTCCAGGTCTGTTTTTCTGCGAGCTAGTCAAAGATTAGCCACAGCATAAGGCATCATCAATATAGTTTGCTAAAATGTGATTAATCAACAGAGCACATGAGGAACAAGGCATGGAAGAGCAGAAGGTCATGACTGACTGACTACAAGGCAGTTATAAAAGGGGTCTAGAAAACAGATTTTCAACATGCAAGTGAAAAAGTTCAGGCATTTAAAAGGATCGGAGCTTTCATAATTTCATGATTAGAGAACTTCTTAATAAGACATGGCAATTGCTCCTGTTAAAGAACTTGCTAGAAAACGGTCCTCAGAGAGTATTATCTAGATCTGTATTTAGCAATTAAATCATCATTTGACTTTCATTACCATCATCTTAAATAAAATGCCAAGTTTTGGATAAAATTATCTCTCTTAAAATACAATTCAGAATACATTTTCCAAACATAGTTCTCAAGCAAAAGTCATAGTTGGATTGGAAATGAGGTTTGCTATTTCTTTTAGTTTATCTTCCTGTCCCAGGTATTCTATATCAGATCTTCTGTGCCTAGAAAAAGAGACTTACAGTTACCTTTTAAAAAAATAGCATTTTATAGGAATATTGAGGAGAGGGAATAGGAGGAGGAAAAAAAAAAACCAACAAGTCAACAAGTCTGGAGAAGGGATTGTGTGCCCGAAAACAACTTTTTTTTTGCCCTTTTCACCTTCATCAGTTTATCTAATAAACACTTTGCCTTGCTTGTATGCATTGGCTCCCACGGCTACAACAGCCTCCTCCTAATGCCCAGACTGCTCCCATGGTCTGCTAACCTTGGGAGCTGGTGGTGCAGAGGAGCAAGAAGCCCATCTTCCCTCTCTCCTGCCCGGCTGATGGTGGCAGCCAGCTCACCAGGGATGCACAAACTCTGGTTCCCTCCTCTGCCCCGGTGCAGACTTTCTGCACCATCTTCAGTTCAAAATCGACAGGTAAAATGGAGATGCCACTGTCCTCTTCAAGTGGCTGCGAGGCTGAACGCCCTGAGGGCCACGTGGATCTTCATCACTCTAGTAACAGTATATATAATCAATATACAAATTCCCTAGATAAACCGAAGTGTAGAAGAATCTGCAGCATGCTCCTGGTAATCCTTTGTAACATCTCTTTTGTAAACGATACATCAAGGCTGTTTAAAAGATGTGTAAAGCTTACACATACACTCTTACACTTAAGAAAACATGTTGCTTGCGATTTGGCTTAGTAACAGCTTCATCTGTACCTAAAGTAGGTTTGACCAACAAATGCAAAGCCTTCATTACTTCATAGCTCATTAGAATTAAACAGATAGTGTTAACATTTGAAATTAAATTGGAAATCTTTTAAATAGCAACCAGGCTGAGAGAATGAGAGTAAGCGGAAGACATGCGACTAGGATGCCACCTTGTGGTATATGAAAATGATATTTTTATCAATAAGCAGAGATTAGTTTTCCTTTAGAGGGTAGAACAATGTTTTACCTCAGTGTTTATTTCCACAATAAAAACAAAAAAAAGTGGATAAACTGCCACCTGAATTTCATGGGTACAAAATAAATCCAATGAATACATAATCAGTTAAAAATGTCCTTCAGACATGCAATATGAGGACAAGCAGAAAATATGTCTTCGGAAAAAAAGCTGGCAGTATTCAATTTTTAATTATCCTATTCATTTTCAAAGTCATGCAAAGTTTTATGTTCATTCACAGACAAAATATTAAATATAAGTTTGGAAAAACTTAAGAGGCAGAATTAATATAATGCTATAACTTTAAGGAGACAGACAGAAAGAAAAGTTAATGCCAGAGATATAAAATTAAGTTTGTATGTGAAAGCACCTATCCCACAAATTTTCCAAGAAAGTATAAAAAGTAAGAGTTAAGAGTCTTAACCAGATACTCAGCTGCTAGTTTAAGTGGATCTATAGTAAAGGTGTTGTTTTGCTTACCTCTCTTTTTTTATTTCTACCGCACTGTGATCCCATCAACCCAGCTCTGAGATGGAAGGCACCAGAACAAGCTTTTGAGGAAAAACATAAATGAAAGAAAAATATCTGAATGTCTCTAAAAACACTTGAAATCCAGTATCTCAGAATATATCATAGTTGGGAACAAATTCAGCTACACTTTGAGAATGTGACACTTCAAATAACAAAAACCTCATATTGATCTTATATTTGATTGCACCTCCTGTCCTCTGCAAAAGAGCTCACCTCTTCTGGGACATTAGTGTAACAGTGTTGTGAGTTACTTCTTATTTAAAACAACAAAAACAACATGAAAGACTCTAACAGAGAGGCCTCTTCCATCTGTTAATAGCAGCAGTCAAACTTTATCTAGCACAGCTGTTTAACCCAAGCTGAAGGTGAGCACTTATCCTGGTGTCTCTTCAATTCAAACCAGAACGCTTTTAATCACTGAAGTGTAACCAGCAAGAGGAAGCATTACCACTCCTTGGCAGGTGGATTTTGTACTTTGTCCAAGTACTTTGGCAAGTTTCAAGCCTTGCATTGTGTCCTTCTTTTCTTTAAGAAAAGACAATTTTTCTTAATATCTAAAGGATGGTGGCCTCCCCTCTCGCTGTTTGCTTTCTGCCTTAAAGCAAAGGAGACCCCTTCTCTTTGCACCCCCTTGATGCTCTTTGTCATAAAAAATATGTTAGAGGACATCGGGAGTTCCTATGAGATGCTCCTATCGAAATTGGAGAGTAGCCCAGGCTGCAATACTCATGAAACACAGCCTGGCGAAGACAGCCAAAGTCATTATTTCCAGTGGGGCTTTCACATCACAGCAAAAAGTCCTCCAGTGTGAAGTGTGGCCTGCCGATATTAAGGAGCTATATGGACCATGCAAGTGCTGTGACATGCTAGTGGCAGCAGGAAGGGTCTATGCTAAGCACAGTCTGCTGAGTGCATTCACACCTGTTTTAAGGGAATTGGAGAGCTTTGCAGTCTGTCTAAGCTAATTTTATTGTGACTGGTACTTCTTGTCTTAACTGTGGCAGGCACTGTCCAACATGAGAGAAGAGGTCCTCCCACTGCCCCCTCTCTTGTCCCACAGGTCATGGGCGGAGGGGGGGGAATTATGCCCCGACTGACGATGGGAGGAAAGAGGGGAGCAGCTCTTGCCAGAGCCAAGATCCATGTTTGGGTCCACAGCTGAGGTGCCCAGTTACAGGAAAGAGCTGGGCTTGGACCCACCATGGAGCTGGGCCCAGCCCCACCGCGGAGCTGGGCTCAGACACACCACGGAGCTGGGCTCACACCCACCACGGAGCTGGGCTTGGCCCCACAATGGAGCTGGGCCCAGCCCCACCATGGAACTGGGCTCGGCCTCACAATGGAGCTGGGCTTGGACCCACAATGGAGCTGGTTGACGGCTTTGTAACAGGAGGGCGGGAGGATGGGAGACAGAAGCCGATGAAAGGGCTCTGCAAAAAGAAGGAGTCTGCAAACAATCACCTTCCTAACCAGGTGCCCACCCTGCTGATGCCTGTGGCCCAGGGCTGCTGCACCCTGGCAGCCCCTCTGGGTAGGCATTGCTCAGCAGCACGATACTGACTCCTAGGAACCCAAACAGTAGGAATCGAGTGTCCAGAATCAGTTTTATGACAGCTGGACCTCCAGACAGAGGATACACCTGGTCAGGCTTCCCCTGCCTGCCCATATGTGCACATGGAGTTAAGACTGCAAATCTCCTTCACACGAGTCATTTAAAACGCAAAGTGTGCATTAAAGCTTGCTGCTCGGCAAACGACGCCTCCTTGCTTGCACAAGAGTCGGCCAGATGCTCTTTGAACTGGAAAAGCAGAAGGAGAAGGACAGAGAGAATTTTAAAAACCAAGCGGAGGTCATTAAGAAAAGAAAAAAAACAATTCCCTGACCGGGAATCGAACCCGGGCCGCGGCGGTGAGAGCGCCGAATCCTAAYCACTAGACCACCAGGGATCTCTATAACASGTTTCCCAGCGTTTGCTAAACAGCTTTTAGCAGGCGCACCCCGCCCCTAGCATAATTCTGTTCCTTGCGTATGGCTATGCCCCCCCCCTGCGTCCCGCCTTCCTTCTGCCTCCCCCCCCTTTCCGGACAGTACCAAGCCCCGGAGGTAGGAATGGATAGGGGAGGGACGTTCCATTCTGTCCCACCGAAGGGGGGCGGCGGCGGGGGGCGCGTCACGCCAGACGGCAGAGAGCTGCGAAGGCGGCGGGGGCCGGCGGCGGGGGCGTGGGGCGAGATGGCGGCGGCGCGGATCCCGGGGTGGAGGAGGGCGCGGCGGCCCGCCACGCCGGGCCGCGAGGGCGGCCGGCCGCTGGCTCCGCGGGGTGCGGAGCGGCAGCGGGGAGAGGCGCCCCGGAGGGCGCCGAGAGGAGGCGACTGGGCCGTCCCGGGGCGGCCGCGGCCGCTGAAACGCCCGATAATTAACGTGTGCTTCACAAGAATGGGCTCGCTTATTTATTTATTTATATTTATACACCATTTATGCCCGTGCTGTTTCACGGGGCATGCGGCAGCTGGTGGTGGCCACACGTCTGCGGTGGCTTTTATTTACTCCAAGCTCCCTGTGCCGCGTTTAGTGTATTTATAATATTCTCAGTGACATCTCGTCCACACTGAACCTGATGGTTTTCCTTAATCTAGGGAAAACCTTACAATGTTGGTAACTGTTCAAAAATACTTATTAAAAAAAAAAGAGGTTGCAGGGTACCTTGTGCAAAACCAGAGGTGTTTTTTTTTCCTTATTTCATGGTCCGTGTTTATGCTGTTCCTTAAAAGACCATCATCCTGCGGGATGTTTAAGGTCTTGCCTGCACCGTGCTCCGGGATACAAATCCAGGGCAGCCATTCCCGGAGGGTGGAAGAAAGGCGGCGCATGTGCTGAGCCACCTTTCCGCCGTTCCGTTTAGTTGTTCCTCAGGTCCGGCAGGCCCTGGAAACGAAAAGGTTGCAAATTCCCGGTATTTCCATCTTTGGCCTAGAGGCAAAAGGTGATCAAAACACCTGCTAAGTGCAAATCTGTGGAGCCACGGAAGGAAACCAGATTAGCAGTTCACTTACCCTGCTTTGCCAGGACTTTCTTATCTGATAGATAAGAATCTGTGACTTTTCTTGTTTTGGTAACGTTTCTGTGAGAGGAGTGAAAGCTCTGCTGTAGATACAGGTGACCTCTGCTTAAGCTTTTTTTTTATTGTGTCATGCTGATTTCATAAGCAAATCTGTAAGCTATACTAGCAAAAGTAATTTTCTCTATGTAAGCAGGGTCCATAATATGAGGGTTTGCTCTATACAAGCAAATCTTCACTTCTCAAATTCTCTGACTCTGAAATTAATTATATAAGAAACCTTTTCCATATTAAAATAGATCAGCTTCAGACTCTATGCTTGTGGATTCTGCAAATATGACTTAGCTTATCTTAAAGGCTTTGGAGTCTGAAAGCAAAGGAAAGGAACCCGTGTTTCCTCAGGGATGTGCTCAGGAGTTTTGGGTGTATGGTTTCCCTGTCTTATCAGAGTCCCTGTTGAGTCAACTGTTCGTTTCATCCAAAACTTCTCACAGTTTGCAGACTTGAACAGAAGGTGTGTTTTGTTTGAAATGAAGATTTTTTTTTTGTCCAAATTGATTGATTTTAGTGTGCAACAATGTAGATCTCTTATAAAATGTAAGGCTAGAAGCTGGCGCTATTAGATAGTCAGATGTTCTGTATACTGTAAGCACTGTGCGCCACGTGTATATTGATAACAGCTTCTTTGGTTAGAGCAAGGCATTTCAGTCCTTGAGGAGACACCGCTGTGGAGCACTGCAGGTAGGGAACAGTACAGACTGATGTGCCACCAGGGCCCGAGTCCCATGCAAAGATGGGGAATTGGTTAGATGAGAGAGCTGCACCKGAACCCAGCAGGCAACTTGTGCCCTTTGCTGTAGAGAAAGGCAAAGTGGGACCCAGTTACCTGCAAATCTGAGCTGAGGGAAAATTTCTCTGCAAATATAGATCATTTTGACTCCAGAACCTGTGAGGAAATCTCACCAACTAAATGTTAAGGTAGGTCGACCCTGCAAACAGAGCTAGCTTTAAATGAGTTTATATGCTTAATAACTCCATGCTATCATGCCTAACAGCATAGGCTACCCCCCACAGAGTGTTGACTTAGCCTCTCAAGTGGGTTTTGGAGGGGGGGGGCTGAATTCTCTGCTTCCATGGCTGTGTTGCTAGCAGTACTTGAGACAGCTAGTTTAAAACCAGGGCTGGTCCACCAGAGCTGCGTTTCCAGTGTTGAAGACTTGCATTACAAAAGGGTCGTAATCACTGTTGTGGTGTTTGTTCTTAGAACGCATCCCTGCTGCGATACCTCAGAGGAAAAAAACGGTGATTCCCCTGACTCCTGAGCTGCCCCAGTGACAGAGACAAAATATTCCCCCTAGGCAATTTCAGAAAAGTAGCTGGGACTATGAAATATGAGATCTCCTGGCTGATAGCAGCAGAGTAGGCAAACTTGTTTTTTTCCATGTTTTAGGAAACTGCTAAATGCAGAGATAGATCACTCTTGCTCTGTTATGCTTCACAATTAGCAAGTTATTTTCAGAATAGGTAACGTATGGTGTTACATTTCTATTTACCCATGGAAGGGTTCTTAATTACAGCCACAAGGGCAATAAAAACTAATGTATGTAGCAGAGAAGATTTACTGAAACAAGGAATCCTTTCCTGGATATGAGCCCTGGTTGCAGTGGTGAGAGGGCTGGCCATGGACCACCAGGGGGGCAGCATTCAGAGTCATGTGCTGTCTGGTTATTTTGAGAAATACCTTTCTTTTCCACACAAGTCATTTGCACTGACAAAAGGTTATGCCTCTTCCCTGGCTTGCTCTGTCTAGAGGGAGAAACCCATCAGTGAAACTGTCAGCGATTCAGCCTCCTGCCAGCGCAGAAGCAGCCCGTGCCAGTGCCTGCATCCTTGCAATGCTCGCTGGAGAGGAATGATCTTCCCGAAGGCACCAGGGGAGGAACGTAGGCGGCTGATGTTTCTTTTCGCTCATCGGAACGAAATGGCTGTGTGTCGCTAAAACCAAGTGAGTAGCACTCCAGCCTTAGAGGCAAGGCACCCCAGCTTTCAGAGTTAGGTACCCAGAGTTGAATTTTGGAACCTGAAAAATCAGAGCACTTACTTTTTAGGTAAGCTGTAAAGCAGCATACAATTAACTTGTCTGTTCCATATGAATATATTGTATGTTATTATTACTTCAGTTTGCCATGTTAATTGATGTGTGACAGTAGGCTTACCAGGTAAAAAAGAGAAAGCATAACATCAAAGTAAAGTGCTAATTTACTCAAACTATTTTATGTGGATGTCTTTTTGCTATATTATGGTAAGTAGGAACTGTCTTTATTACCTGGAATACCCACTTCAGTAGTAGTGAAAATCCTTGATTTGCACAGAAGCTGTAAATGATATTTATAATTATGTATAATGTGTGCATTCATCATTCCTCTTTTCCCCGAACAATGTATCAGCTTTTCTTCTTTCAGTTAGCCTGGTTTAAAATGTACATAATTCTGTTTTTAAGGAGGTGGAGAGGGAGGGGTGGGAAGGAAAAGACGATGCACAGTCTTTTGCTGTTTTGTGATTAGTTTCCATGTATAGTCAGAATGGTTACATCACTGTTAGACTATAATAATTTTCTGGAAAAAAATACCATTGTAGTTTATATTTATTATAGGTGTTTGTAGCATAAAAGTGTTTTTGTGGAAAGGATTGAAGGAAAATCATCAAAAGGTGTTGTCCAAACGGTACAGCAGTTTATACACTCCATGCTCAAATACCATGTTACAAGCTGTAAGGTGACTGGCTCTGTCTTCTTGTAGTTTTGTTTAAACAGAGCTAGGGGGCAGTATGTGAGAATTTGCAGTGTCATTTCTTAAAATTATGTAGACTAGATATTTACTATTTACAGAAAATTCTTTAAAGATTCAGAAGAAAAAGGGGAGAGAAAATCACCTACAATATTTGCATAAATAATTTTTAAAGTTCTACTGTTATTTTCCATGATCTTCCCCTCTTCCCCAACACTGTATTTGATCCAGGAATAACTGTGTCAGCTTTTCCTCTTATACTGTGTTAAAATACATATGATTCTGGGGTTTGGGGGAAAGTATAGCGGGGGGGGGAGGGGAGAGGGTGCTTCATCAAGTGTCCACTGAGCTCAGTTGAAACAAATATGATTCTTTTTATTATCTCCTCATGTATCCGAACAAAATCCTTTTCTTTTGCAATCTTTCTGCAGAGCGTTTTGGAAGCAACTTCTGGATTGCTCTACTAGACAGTAGAAAGTGGTGAACAGAATCAATTATTAGGAGAAAACTTCTTATAAAAGTTTCAAGTTCTAGTCTGTCTCTTTTTGATGAAACTTGTACAAATTTTCAATACTCTGTTTATCAAATTGAGTTAAATTTAGCCAATCAGTTCAAAGTTATGTTTTTTTCTGGGAGACTCACAAAATCTCTCATTACATAAAGCTAAGAAAACAGGCTAAAAATAGCAATGAGTTGTTACAGAAGTCAGCCCCAAGCAGAGCCTCAATTATGCATAAAAGCCTGCCTGTATGAAATGTACTTTATGGCTATTTTTGAGTGAATAATTGGAAAAAACAGAATGATTACTAATGGGAAGAGAACTTTATTTTTATATCTTTTCGAAACTGGACTGTTACAGCATTCAGGCTCAGCAATGTAATCTTTTACTGCAGGTTGTCTTTAATAAATAAATGTTATGGTAACAGGTGCAGATGTTTAAAACAATTACATAAGCCATACATGAACAATACTTTTTTTTTCTGATATTAGTGTAAGCCTGTCTGTGTGCAGGCCATATGCTTACTTTCAGTACTCATGGCAGAAGGGAAAAATCTACAGTTTTAGCCTCTGTAATGTATGCCGTTCTGTTAATATAAACTAAAATAAGTATTCAGCAGGAAATCAAAACCCATTCAAATACTGCACGTTAGCGTCCCACGTCTGTTCTATCTTTCATGTGTTATGTATGTGAGTGTGTGTGAGAAATCTTTTTCTAGGGTCAAAAACACAATTTCAAAGTGATTAAAAAAGCAATCCTGCATTTTTCTCTCCTTCAAAATAGTGCAATCAGTGATAAAACAAATTTGCCCAATTCTGAAATGAATGAACCAGACGGATTTAAGATTTTCTTAGGTAAAGATATTCCAAGCATTTATGTCATGAAGACTGTGAGTTAAACAATGTTAGATCATTTGTATTCAAATGAATTGCCACAAGAACGTATTTCCACAGGAACAAGAAAACCATTCACCTTGTCCTCTATCTTCTATGGTAGAGAGAGACCAAAACCGAATTTCATTTTAAAGGTTTTATTTCAAAAGTGATGTGTATATCACATTCATTATTGTAGCAGATAGTCAGGCACTACCTCTTACTTCCAGACTCAGTAAAACAACATGGAGTATTAGACCTCAGGCACTCTCACAGTTTCCTCCACTGACACAGACTGCGTGGGCTGAACTCCAGGCAGTATCCCACAGCGCTGCAACCAGAACTTGCAGGATGCTTCTGTTCCAGTCTTGGGGTGCTTCTGCAGCTGCTGTGACGAGAGTTTGAGCGATTTCCTCCCAGTGCCAGGAGGCTTGACTGTGCATTTGAAATGCCTGAGGCAATCTAAATACTGAAAAGAAATGTGGAGCTACTTTATCTACGATGTGGAATCTATACATTGTCTTCACAGAGTTTTCTATGAAGTACATTTTAATGCTACAGGTGAGATGCATGGAATAATGATGGGTAGTAAACTTGTACGGCAAGAAAGAGACAGCTTTTCCTGGAGCTAATATAAGGTGTTAGTCACTGTCATTGTCATTTAAGTTCAGTTAAGAGATAAGCAGGTTTTCCACCACTTTGTTGGACAGGGCTGCATCTCTTCCACTGAAATTTGGCAAATCCAGAAGAAGTCAGGGGAGATGTAATATCTTAGGTCTTCAGATTTTTTCTTTTCTTACAATTTTTGTTATCTAAGCAGTGCCTAAGGAGTAACTGAGAGCAAGGCCCCACTATTCTCTGTTCTGTTAGAGAATCCTTGTGCCAGTGAGGTTTTTGAGTTTTTTAACCAAAGTAACTTTGGGTTTGCCCATCGTTTTTGCCTAGGTAATAATGTAGATATAAAATGTAGTAGCTTCACTATGCTATCAAAATATATGCTAAGCAAGAGGATCTGTTTTAAAGAAAAACTGCACCTTGTAAAAATAAGACAAACAGTTAAAAAAAAAAAGTGATACAAACTTTGCATGTCTAATGTGGAGCAGTCCAGCTTCATCCAGAAGTGAGTATTTCGACACTGTAGACTGGCTGTAGTAGAGAACTACATGAGTAAGGATAGAAAGCTGCTTTTTTCTGGCTTCTTATAACTTTTTGTATAACTTACTATTCCACTTTCCTGTAAAAGCAGGCTTAAAATTATATATAGGTATTAGCAAAAGTGTTACAAATCTTTTAGTTAGTGTTTGTGTAGCATTTTTAGGTCTAAAATGAAGTACAGTGTTTTAAAACATCATTTTTAGCTGGAAGTACAGGGGCAAATGTAGTAGAGAAGCAAAGACAGTTATTGCCCCAGTTATTGACACTGAGTGGTAGAAAGCAAATCCTGTGAGTAGGGTAATGGTGGTGGGAGATGGCTGCATGTCCTTATTAGAGTTGTATTCAGTCTTGAAATCTACGCATCTATGTTTTGAAATGGATCTTTAAATAGTTGTTAGATTAAAAAATGATAAGCCTATGACAGATACCCATTACTAAAAATTAAAACGTGTTTGATTTGATAATAACTGCTAAGAAAAAAAAGATCCTTATCTTGAGATACCTGCACACCTCTTGATATTTTTTCTGTACGCTTTTAGCATGTGTACGTATATGTGTATATATACACCTTGCGTGTGTGTATTTATGCCTATCTTCAGGCTTTTGTCTTGCGGCATTTGGGATTTGATGGTGTTACAATGCCTTAGGCCTTTCCCTAGGCTTTCCAGTTTTTCAGAGCTGGTTACTTACTGCAGGAGCAAATAGAAAGCTGGATAGCTGCAAAGATTTAGAGGGCTTACCCAGCATTATTTTAGGTAAGGAAATAGAGCTGCTGATAAATGTGGTGGGTTTTGTTTGGGGGGTCTGCTGTGTGTGGGGGTTGGTGGTGAAGAAACACGCAGGCTGGGAGTGTGGAAACAGAGAACAAAGTTCTCAAGCGTTTCAGTTTCCTGCTAACCTACAGGCTTTTGGTTAACCTCAGTTTTCAGAAGTGGTTTTGTTTCATTTTAGTGCTATCCTTAACAAAACTTAATAGAGGCAAGGAGTAAAGCTTGGAGTTTATCAGGAAATATGTAATATTTCGTGCTTTTTGGGGGGGCGGAGGAGGGGCTCCAAAGAAAGACCCTTCCGTCACGCAGGGCTGCCTCGCACTGACGTGGGGGGGGCAGAGGGGGAGGGTGCCCCATCCTCCGCGAAGCAGTCAGGGAGCAATGTATCCCTCGGGCCCCACGTAATATTCAGATGCGGCCCCGCTTGCGCGTACGCGAGCCAGGCGAGCCGCCTCCCTCCGCCGGCCCCCGCCGGGGCGCCCCGGAGCGCCGGCACGGGTAAGCGCCGCGCCGGGGCCGGGGCCGGGGCCGGGGCCGGGGCCGGGGCCGGGCGCGGAGCCCCCGAGCATGCCCGCCCGCTCCGCAGGTGCGCGGGGCCGGGCAGCGGCAGCCCCCCTCGCCCCCTCCCTGGCGCAGCCGCCCGCGGGGCGTTTCTGCAGGGTGTCGCGGAGGAGGATGCCTTATTTTCCTGTTTGCGCTGGTGCCGACGGGAGGGAGCGGAGCGGCCTCGCGGGCCGGGCCCCGGAGGCTGCGGGCGGCCAGGCGCTGCGCGGCGGCGCGTCTGCGGTTGCACCGCGTTTGCAGCGCGTTTGCTGGTGGCCGCGGTGTTTAACGGGGAGGGGGGGCGAGGGAGGTCTGCGGCTACGCCGTGTTTACGTGTGGCTTTCGGGGGAGGATTTATTCCGTGCTTGGAGGAGGAAGAGGCGGCGACGTGCGGATCCGGAGGGCCAAGT
>NW_020451065.1:14423-82180 GCF_003343035.1 Apteryx rowi | reverse complement strand
TGGGTGCGCGCTGCGGCGCCGCGCCGGAGCACCAGCCGTCCGCGGCGGCGGCGGCTTCGCGGCTGGTCCTGCGTTACTGGGGGAAGCCGGCTGCCTGCTCGCTTGTTTACAACAGCGGCCGGGGCTGCAGGACGAGCGCGGCTAGGGAGGTGAGGGGCATTGCCGCTTTCAGCTTTTTGGGGCTTTTTCATGGTTGCGAGCGCGCGGGTTGCTGCAGAGCGGCTCTAAGCATTTGTCTGCAAGGGACAGATCCGCTGCGTGTTTCGGATGCAAGTGACGGTGCCCGAGGATTTAAGCCTGCGAACCTGGACCTGTTATTTTCTTAAGCAGCTGATGTATTTGAATGGCTTGTTATCTTGGCCTTCGGGTTTTTAAATCTAATTCCGCCCTCCCCCCGCCCCGGGTCTTGGACGATTTTCTGGAGAGTTCCAACCTTTTCTATATAAATTTGTTGTCTCAGATTATCATGACTAAGTGCTTTTGGGCGCGGAAGGTGTGGTAGGCACCGATCTCGCCTGTGATCTGTGCGGCAGACTTTCTTTGCTGCGTCTGGGCATATCTTCATACGCTATTTCAGAGTCATTTGGGGGGTTGGAAGGGTTTGCCTGCGTGTTGATGATGTGTTTGCAGTATTATGGTGCTAAAGGATGCAGTAACTGTTCATCCTCTAGGTGATGAAATAAGATGATGAACACTTATACCCAATAATATACTAATATGCTTTTATTGTGTGTTTACTTTATGTGCCACAATTATTGTGTTTCCGGTAAGTCATCATACATTTTTGTATTAATGTATAATGGTGGACTTTTAAGATGGATAGTAACTCACTAATTGATTGTGGCTTGCCTCAAGCTGCTGTGACCCAGATTAAAGGCCTGTATTTGGATGAGACTTAAAATGCATGTTGAAGAACTCTCAGCCTATTGCAGAAACAAGTATTTGCATAGTTTGGAAATTCAGTTAATGCTAGTACTGTTTTATATATGTATACAAACATGCTTTAGAAAATTAATGCAAATAAGTACCTATATAGTTTCTGGATGAGAATTATTTTAGCAGGAATATAGATCTTTAAGCCAAGATTAAAAAATACATAAATTTTTTGGGGTTTAGGCTGCTTTGTCTTTCATTTTTCTCTTTACCTGGAAAATGTCCATAAATATCCACAAAATATTCTGAAGGACCTAAACATGTAACTTTGGTCTTGTGAATAATTGTATTGAAGTTGATGGGACTGCTTGCAGACATAAAATGCTGTCTGAGAGGCTTTTTTTTTTTTCTTCCCCAACTTCTTTTCCTTTTGGAAGGAAATTCAGTATAATTCAGTACCTTTTTTCCTGTTGCATATTACGTTATAAAAAGAAGCATGTTTATAAGTTTATGGCCACTCTTGGTGGCTTTGATTTATTGTTTCTTCTGCTGAAATGATAAATGATTCTGTTTGGAGTTGAAGTAACCCAAAACTGATGGGAACAATCCTTGCCTTGTTGTGTAGGAATACTTTTTTTTGTTTTGTTTTGTGTATTCAAAATTTTGGAAGATAGGAGCAGAACTGCCTAGGAATTGGCTGCATAAATATTTGGCAAACTTATGGTCATGACCTCTTCAGTGGATAGCTTGCAAATGTCATATAGTAGTAGGGAATAAGTTTCTGTATTCAAAACAAAGGTGAATTTGTTTGGAGAGTGATTTGGATTAGAGAATAACATTACTTCAGAAAGTATAGTAACAAAATTGTGAAAATCCTATAGATAAGTAACTGCAGCCACAGTGACTCTCTTTAGTCACTAGTCTGGGTGAGTGTTTCGAAGGTGGAAATTAGTATAAACCCCTGGAGCATGATCTGACCCAACAAGTTGCTGCTACAAGGTATTTTACCTGTACAAGGTACAGGTATTGCTGCTGCAGTTTTTTTTTACAAAAGATAAGTATGATGTAAATAGAGAGCAAAGGGAACTCAGTTTCCCTTTGCCTTCAGTAGGCATTGAAGGGAAGCTGGAATACAACTAATGATCAGAAGGGTAAAACTTCCTATCTTGTGCCTGAGTTTTGCCCTTTGTATCGGAGAGTTGCTTAGTAGATGCCAAACACAGCAGTTGTGAAGGACTGACAAATCTCTTCTTCCTCATCATCAGTAAGCCAAACACGTTTAAGGCTTTATGGGCTCGCTCTTGTTTTAGTGAAGTATCCACCTGCTGGCTTAATATTGAGGGTGGAAGTGACAGTCTGCCACTGGGTTAGTTACTTCTTGCTCCTTGTTGTGAAGAGCAAGGCCTCAGGATTGTTTTTTTTTTTTTTTTTCCTCATTGAGGGAGATGCTCTAATTATACTGCTGCCCCAAATGTTTCATGTGGTTTAATATCACTTCTGAAAAAAGACAGTTAACTCTACAGACAGTTAAGAACTGAAGTCAGCATCCAAAGAACTCACTTAGGTGGTCACCTTTGACAAGGAAAAAAAGAGTAGGAGAGCAGTAGAACCAAGTTTTCAGTTGATTTTTTTGAAATCTGAGTAGTTTCTTTATTCCCCTGTGACTTTTTACCTAGCCTGATTCATGAGATAGTGAGGCAGTGACAAAATTCATAGCAAAATGAAGGGATTATATTTCCCTTACAAACATATATATGGGAGTATTTTTTTCCTTTTCTTTGTGAAGCCTTTTGATTGTCAGCAGAAAACTATACTTTGTTCTTGGTCAAAATGTCAAGCGGCTATGCTGCCACTGAAGGCTATCTGTTATGAACTGTTTGCTCTGTTTTGAAGTTGTGAGCATACTGCAGTGGTCCAGGGGTCTTTGATTGTGAATCTGCAACTTATATTCTTCTTCACTACTAGGATAGAGTACTCTCACACATGCGGAGACTTTGTAGGGTCTGTCAGTAGTTCATGATGGGTTGTGTTACAGAAGCTAGGAATAAATGATGAGAGGGGTGAATTACTCCAGGTGCGGTGATTTGCTGTCACACCTGTGCCACTCCCAGGCTCTGGCCAAGCTCTGAGAGCTAGTGCCAGTATTTCAGTGTGGCACCATGTAGTGTCCTGGAGATAGTCTTAAATAACTACAGTATTAATAACTTGTCATTGAAACACAGCTTGTCTTGCAGGAATGCTCCTGGTTTTGACTTGGAGCTTTCAATGGATAGAAAATTCATCATAGTCTTAATAAGCCTTTCTAATCATTATTTATTGTGTGTTTTAATGTGTGCAGTGTTTTTTATTTGTATTGCATGCCTCAACTTCCATGTGGTTTTATGGTTTTGTCAGCTAGATTAAGCTAGTTCCTGCTTTCAGTTATTCTGTAGCACACATAGTTAACTTACCTTGGGCCTCTAGTTTGATGCACTGAATGGATTGAATTATATAGATCCTACTAGGATGCCTTTTTTTTTCTTTTGTTGCCATTTTATGGCTGCTCTTAGTATGTTTTACAGTTTTTCAACATCCTTTTTGAAATGCAGAGTCTTGACTACACATGATATTCAAATAATGGTAGTATCAACCTTGTTTATGAGAACAGAAAACATCAGAGTTGAGCAAGGAAGTTATGCCTGTTTACACAACCCAGAATTGCATATACTTTTTGTTTACGATGTCAAGTTAGGAATGTTTGTTTATTTCCTTATCCACTGAGTAGGATTTAGAAGCCTTTTTTTAATAGTTATCAATTTCTAGAAGGGAATTTTTCTTCCAGTAGTTTCTCCCAGAAGTGGCTGCTTTTGGGAGCTTCCATTAGTGTTTCCATAGATGTCTGAGAGCCATTTCCCAAAAATCTAAGACTTCGAGGGCAGATTACAAGCTGTCCCAGTGTACCAGTTATGGGAAATCACAGCCTTGTTCTGCAGAAATTCAGTGAGAGCTTCTATTTACTTGAACCCAACCTTATCTTAAAGAAAGGGTAATTTATTCCCTGACTCACTTTCCAACTAAATGTAACCTTTTCTAACAATGCTGTCTCTTTCTGCAGCTATTCTTCTCTGTTTCTTCTGCTTTCTGTACCACATGCCATCTGTCTCACTTTCTGGTTTGTTTTCTATTTAAATACTCTAAATGCAGCTGATAAAAAAGAAGTATGAATATTTATAAATTGTTGCTGCCCCCTTCATCTGGGGGGAACAGGTATGGAGGACTTCCTGCCTGGCTAGGTGGCTCTGTGATTTCAGAAGCTGGTTGGGATCTGCGTAGGGCGTTCCTTGGAGGGGGTGCTACAAGGAGCAGTTAGGTATCGTCAGTGACTCAGCAGTGCTTGCATGTTGTGTCAGCAGTCACTGTGCAAAAAAGTAGGTTAAATAACACAGCGGGTAGCAGTCGTCTATTGTCTCTTGGTTAAGTAATGCCCCGATGTGGTGGCAAGGGCTTTATTTTACCATCAACTTAATAAGTGGCATTTCTGCAATGTTTTTAAGTGGTTGTAGTCATTCTAGATACTCTGGCACTTCTAATAAAGCTGGATGTGATATTTTGTACAGGTTTTTGTAGCTGTACCAAGCCCTGCAAACCTTTGTAGGCCAGAGAATGGCCAAAGCTTTTCCTAACACTTCCTCACGAAGGTTTGGCTGACTCACAGAAGTGCTGAAGAGTTTAGTTAGGTTTGATTGAACCTGGGTAGGCTGAACACATTATGGTGATTTGTATGTTATTTAGAATATATATTTAAAAAATAATTTTCTTCCCCTATAGTACATAAACAATGTTTGACTTTTTTTTTCCCCATCCTGGCTGCTGACTGAGCACATTCCAGCGAAGCTGCTGAGGACTAAAGGTAGCAGCTCAGGTCTGTCAGGGATAATTTGATTACCTGTATCATGAAATCCAGGCAATTGCATTTGTCCCAGCTCCTAAAACTTTTAACCTGGAGGAGATGTCCAGGAAATGCATGGTGCAAGTCGTCACATCCTCATGACAATGGATAGAGAACCAAACGGGTAAAACTTTAATGCATACTTTGTTATGGAAAACTTTGCTGGACTGTGCCCAGGTATGTCATGAAAGATTGACTTTGTTTGGTATACGCCAGTCACTTGTGCCGATATGGGCCAAATGATTAACAGTGGTGTAACAGCTGATTAATATGGAAAGCTCTCTTGCCACCAAAATGTGAGGGGTCAAATAGCAAGCAGTCTGACTAATCATCGGACTGGTTGGGAGATGAATTATGAACCACAAGAGAAAGACAACGGTGGCTTTTGCGTAGTGCAGTGAATTGTTCTCCAGTCCTTGTGCTTATTATTAGGGGTATGTGTTGGGAGATGGCTAGCATCATTACATTGCTTTACAGAGGTTAGATGAGACTTCGCAGTGTCATCTATGTTTGTCTTCTGCCACAGCCATGCTTAAGGATTGAAATTAAAATCTCCCTTGCTGGGCTACTGCTGATGTGCTTCCTCATTGGGGCAAATTTATTTTCTTAAATACAGGAATTCTGGATTCCTTAAAATTGAATCAGTATGAGCCTCTGCCCCTAACTGATCACTCAGTGGATAAACTTAAAAGTGGATCATTTGTTTCAAAAACTACATTTCCCTTTGTAATGCATGATTTCTGTTGTCAGAAGTAACACATGCATTGTCATTAAAAGAGATTAAGGAACTGGAGATTAGGTTTCTGTTCTCCCAGTCTGTTGACACTGTGCACTTGACACTACTGTGGGAGTAGTAAGTTTCACTGTTTTGTCAACTAGCCATGTCCTGTCCTTGTTGTGGTGGTTCCCAGTCCCTAGGCTGAACCTGGCAGATAACAGGCAAGTTTTACAGGAAGAGGGCTGGAGACTGGTCTCAAAAGCAAAGCGGAACAGTCAAAGCACCCTTTATAACATCAGCAAATTGGAGGAGAAATCTCAATAAATACCTCTAGGGCTTTTTGTGTTTTGACCTTTTTTTTTTTAACTACTGCAAATGCTGTTGGAATTCTATTTTTAATTTGTGTTTAAGAAAAAAATATCCATTTGACAGCTTTCTTTTTAAGAGCATGTAAAAATTTTTTTTGAAATCAGGCTGGTTCAAAATTTTTCATTGTTTCTGGTTTGGGAAGATTCATGAGTCCCATGAAGGCTCTTTCTCCTGGAATTCTGCTTGGATGATAATTTCAAGGAATCCAGAGTCCTCTACAAAAACGGCAGGAAGGATAGCTAACATGAACCCCAGGAAACAACCAGACCTGCTGCAGTGATGCATATTGGAGAGCCTCTTCTGAGCTCGACAAATAGTGAGCTATGGAAAAGCATATTGCAAAGAAAACTGTTCCTAGTCCTTCTGGTCAACCCCGAATGTTTTCCAGATTAAGTTTATGAGAAAAGCAAGAAATGCACATTCAGTTACTTTTTACTCTTCTAGGAAGGAAATGCAGGCCCAGATCATGCAGGGAGTGAAGTACTCTGTGCAGAGCTCCTTGCAGAGCTGGCCTCGCTCCCATAGGAGTGAGGCACATTTGAGGACCACTGTGGGTAGTCCAGGAAAATACCATCAGAAAGCCAAGGAGGTCTACAAAGTGGAAGCCAGCAGAGCTGAAGGGGCCACCTATAACAATAAACCTGATGTTAAGGTGGTTCTGATGATGTGTGTATTTCTTTGTACTTGGGTAACTATAATGTGTTGATGTTATGTGGACCAGTATGATTTTGGATGATGTTAAAGCCCTTACAGGAAGAAAATGGAAAAATAATTTAGGAAATATATTTCTTTGGCAAAATGATTGTCATCTCTCAATAAATGGTAACTGGCCTTTAAAAAAATCACTTTCTCTTTTGGATGTAATTTCTTTTGGCTCTGGATTTTTATTTTATTTTTTTCTATTTAGTTGTCCCAGTGAAATCAGTGATCAAACTTTGGTGAATGTCACTGAAATCAGGACTTTACCTTCAGCACTGAGTATAGTTTTAACTCTTAACTGCTTTGCTGTCGGCATTATATAGCATTTAGAATAAAAGTTTTTTCTGGTACAATGATTTATAACTGTTTAAGTTTTTTGATTTCTTCTTCATCTCGCATAGCATTTGCTTTGAATTCTTGCTTTTTATTTTTTCCTTAGCCTTTGCAGATTAGCTATTATTGTGAGTATAAATGAATTGTTACACAATTGTGAATTGCATGCTTGCTGTGATGAAAAAGCTGTGGATGATAATTTTCTCACTGAAAGGCCCTAGGATGATGCATTATCTAGCCTTGAAATGCATCTTTCTTTCTGTTTCTCTTCCCTTTTTCTTTTTCGCTCTGGCAAGTTCTGCAAGCAGATACCTCAGAAAAGCTATACTGACCTGTAGAAAGCCAGTGCCATGTACTTATTGCCTGTTCGTTATGTTAGTCCAGCAGTGTATTCTAGATTTGAAGTGTACCTTTTTTATCCTAAGTCTTGTAATTGTTATTGATAAGGGCATGTATCTAGGTCTGGGATAATACATTTCCTATGGATAGTGTGTCAGTGCTTTTTAACTGCAAATTGAGAACACATCCAGATTGGTTAGGTGTAAGCTGCATTTTCCTCTCTTTATAAAAAGCTTGCATCTCTACTCAGTTTGGACAAATTTTCAGAGGGACTAGGAAAAGGTCTGAATTGCTTTCTGCCAAATTTTTAGTTTTTGACACCAAGCGTGGAAGCACGATAGTCCCTCAGAAAAGAGGCTTTAACATGGACAGAAAAATGTTGTCCTTAACAGGCTAACTGTTTTGGCTGACTTCAACTTGAGGAAGCCCAAGCAATTACTCTGATGTAGCTGTAAACAAGTGAAGACAAAATTTTCTCCTGGAATGTGTTAAGCAGTCTGAAATGCTCACCGTTACCAGCCATGTGAGCGGTAACTTGAAATGAAAGAAAAGTTATTGGCTTTCGTCTTCAGGTCCCAGTTCTGCAACTGGGTACTTACTTATTACAAATATAACTCATATAAGTGAGTAGTCCCTCTGAATGCACTTGATGCTGATGTGGTTCTCCACAAGTACAGAGTTCAGCGACATTGAGTGTCTAGTAATGTAGCTGAAATTTCTTCAGTGAAAATGCAGCACTGGAGGAATTGAAATTATTTGTAAAATTGGGTAAATTTTTGTGATTTTTTTTTTTCTTTTCCTTTGGCCAGCAAAAAGAAAAAGGAATGTTTGCCTCAAAAACACTGAGATACTTTATGCTGGTGCCTTCAATGTAAGATGTTCTGAATTTTAGTTTCAAAGTCAGCTTGCTTTGTTAAACAAGAGTACCACAGTTTAATAATAATTTTTGAAACACTTGAGTTATCTGAAGGTAAAATGTTTGCTGCTATTGTTCTACCAGAAAGTTTCCATGTTTCTGTTCTAATTCAACTCTAATCAACCTTGATTCAAACTTCCTTTTTCCTTTGTTAACCAAGCCCTGAACCATTTCACTGAATGAACGCATCCAGAGTTGAGCAAATAAAGTCCAGATTAGATATGCTGAGGAAAGGATAGCGTATAGCTGGTTTGTATGAACTGGTCATTTGTTCTGGCTTTTCTGTGTACATAGAAATAGCCTCCTTTTTTCTCGCGCTTCCTTCTGAACTGAGAATTTGTTACCCTTCTGAGAACTGGAGAGGGAGGGAAGAAAGAAGGGAGACCAGTGGAGGATAAAAAAAAAAGTGATGATAACAAAAGCAAATGTGACAGTTTATATTTACTTTAAGGCCTTCATTCCACAGATTTTTGGCAAGGACAGCTTTTACAGGCATTAGTGATTAGTTATCTTAAGATGCACAACTGTTCTGTCACTGCAGAGGTGGGTATGTTTTCTCTGACTAGTATTAAGGTTGCTAACCGTATTCATGTGAATAATTTCAAGTAGACTTAGCTCTTCACAAATGGCTAGATCACAGAAAAGCAGAGAAAATCTTACTGGAAAGAAGCAAGTTGTTATTCAGAGAGATTCTGTAGTTATGCAGGTAAATGTAACTGTGCTGTGTTATATGGCAAGGTTGGTTTAGTTTCAGCTAGGAGTTTCTGCCTTCTGTGGCACAAGTTGGCTCTCTACTAGTACAAGGCCAGAAGCTGTGTGTAGTGTTCTRCAGGAATCCTGAGATGGAGAAAGGAAAAATGGTAAGATGATAAAGATTTTAAGGATGTTGCAGAAGGGCAAGAGAACTAAGTCATTCTTCATTATGCAGTACCTAAAGGAATTTGCAAGGAGGAATGAAATGATTAGAAACATTGCTGCTTCTAAAACAGACTTCAGACCATGCAGTGGGTAGATGGTACTGTCAAAGCATTGTAATTTTAATGCACCTAACTCTGCAATATCTGAGCACCTGTTAAACCGTGTATGTTGATGTAATATAATGTTGCTTTCAAAGCACTGTAATATAATAAAGATCTCAGGTTAAGGAGTTAAGAAATGCACAGTGAAGGTTTCCAGTGTTAATTCTCCAGGTTACAAACATACAGGATTTTTCTGAACAGTTAAGCTGTTCAATATGTTACTTAATATACAGTGTATGCAATGTGGCACAGTTAAGGTTGCTATGGAAACTTGGCATTTTGGTTCTCTTAACTGTGTTTCAGATAGGAAAACATTTGCATTGCATTACTATGAGACTCCTTTCTCCCCCTGCACCCCTTTCTCAGCTGCTTTGTTTCTTGGTTGGGAGGTGAGTGAAAGAGGAAAAGCCATAAACTAGGATTTGCATGATCAAGAGCCCTTGCAACCAGGGTTGATTGAAAAAGGGATCTCGAGGTGCGACTTGAAAATAATAATTTTCCTTGTAGTTCTCTCTTGTATCCTGCCCCTCCCCCCCTTTTTTTTAATTGAGGAAATATTTTAATGTTAATCAGTTTAGTCTCAGTGGGCTGTTAATTTGAGGCTTTTTTTCCTGAAAACTTCAGCATGGTAGCTACATTTTAATTTAAAAAAAGTTTCCACTAATTTTCACAGCATGATTATGAATTTTGTTGGAAAACCTACTTAACCTGAAAAATATTGACCAGTTCCAATACCTCCCATTAAACTGGTAGAGTTATGCATATTTTAACAATTTCTTGTTGCCTGGCCTTATTCTGTAAAGCATTGAGAAAGTGTTTACTAAATCCTCTTGAGTGCAATGGGAATATTTCAAATACAAACTTAACGTTATGCTTGAGCATTTTGGGAATGGGATCTGCAGTAATTATAAGTAGAAGGTAATTTATTTTGCATGTATTTGGGCCAAGCATTGAGCTGCACCATTATTGTTTGTACTTCTTTAACTGACTCTTCAAAGTAAGAACATTTGTCTCTTTCTACTGTACCTCTAATATATTCATTTTCCATATAAATACCTTTAGTGGATTGGGGAAGAAGGAACAGAGAGGAGAGAGCAAATTTGCTGTGAAACTGAGAACATGTTGGTCTTTTTTAGTCTGTCTCTTATCTTGTGAGTGGTGCCGTAGGTCTCATCATCACTCCTCTTTTAAAGTGTTAAATTATACAGTTGCTGTGGTCCACCAAACTAAATAACTGCAGAAGGCGTTGCCATGCGCAGTTGTAACACCTGTCCTAGCTTTCTGCTTATTTATGGCAGAGTTGGCAGAAGTAAATGCACGCTTGCAATTTAGCTGTCCAGTGCGAAGCCCAGAGCTTTTTCCAGTAGCTGAGCCCGATGGAGGTGGCTTTGAGCTGATATGTTGGGTATAAACTGAAATGCAGGTATAGGATCCCTTCTGCTGACTCTGTTATAAGTACCTTATATGGTAATTTTTGGTGAAGGAGCGGTAACAAACAACTGAAGTAGGTGAAAGTGAGAAGGTGAAGGGCAGTAATACTTCAATTTGCAGCAACTGCATGCTGCATGGACATATTTCAACAGCTTGAGAGAGGAGAGCGAAAGCTCAGTGTCTTTGGCTTGGCACTTCTGCTGGCTGAGCTCCGTGTGATCTTGAACGGACACTTGCTGTATATGTCTCTGTAGTGGAGCTGTTGTATAAGGAATTCTGCTTTTTTGCCAGTGCAAGTCCCACTTGAGTCCTGTATAAGCTAATTCATAGGAGCAACTCTGATGTATAGTCAGGCCTGGGATATGTGACACTGTGAATCCGGCGGCCCTTAACAATGTACTGCATATGTGACCTAGGACAATTCTCCTGACTGCTCAGCTGGGAGGGAGGGGAGGTGGCACCAAGCAGTAGGCTGATTTTGTTTGCTGCCTGATTCACTCTCATAGCTTTCCACTTAGGGGGTGCAAGGATGGAGTGACTATCTGTTGGCTTCTTCTGTTGCTTTGCTTGGTTGGGAGGACTTTGTCACATCCCTTAAGAACTCACAGAGAACCCATAAATCATCAGCTCTGGCAATGTCATCGCTGTCTGCATGCATATGTTTTGACAAGGTCAAAACATACCTGTGCAGGCTGTCTTTGAAGTGTTTTTAAAAACAGATCATAAAACTAGGGGTTGTTGCAAGCAAAGAACATGCTGGTGTCAACTGCTAAATAAGCAAAGTAGTCCTAAGGGGATTTTCTAAATGCTAGTAGATGTAGAATGTTCATGAATTTTTATTTTTTTAGAAAACTGCAAGTACTTAGTGTTGTAGTTGAGTGCTACTAAGTACATAGATAAGTCCTTTGTGTGTGTGCATGCTCTAAGGTAGGAAAGCAGTGACATTTGTCTTATCCTCTGTGAACATGGCAGACTGCATCCTCCTCTTGTTCTCTGCCCGTGGAACTATGATGCTGTATATCAATTTGGGATCTGATCTCAGAAATGCAATACAAACTGTGGTAGAAACACCATAGTATGTGGTGTAAGCACAGATGATTTCCTTCAAAAGGTGTCCTGAGAAAGACGGGCACAATGGGTAAGCCATTGGGCTGGCGGTTGAGAGATCTGTGGTTTTGTCATAACTTTCAGAATGACCACGAGGTCCTTCTGGCTCTCAGTTTCTCATCTGTAAAATGAAAGTAACGTTTTTGTCCAGGACTGTTGAAAGACTTAGTTTATTAAATGAAAATTGCTAAAACTATTGGCATCTCAGAACTAACTGGAACCAGTAGTCTGCAAATTCATGGGTGCTTCCATTGCTTACGTGTGTGGTTTGCTGTACTTCAATATCTACATAATTCATTCTGTTTCTACAAAGGCTAGTGTTTTGCTGCTGCCTTGTATCTTTTTTACAGTATTTGGTAAGAAGAGACCAGTGTTTTCTGTCAACAGTCCATAAAGTGCACAGGATTTGATATTTTGATTTGGCATGTTATGCAAACCTGTACAATGTGAGCCTGAAAGGCTGCAGGCTTCAGAAGACTTGGGCTTGACACTTACTTGAATCGGGATGAATTAAAACAGGGGATGCAAGACAATGAAGTTGTTAGTTCTTTTATAACTTCTGTGGGCAAGAAATTCTGCAGCAATGTTCTTAGTGACTAAAAAATAAAAACCTTCCAAAATGGCCTGATTTCAAACAGCACTGCCCTTTCACATTCAGTATTGCATAGCACTCTGCTCATTAATAATTTTCTTCCAAACTGTACTTTTTAACCTGTTTCTTCCTAACAACAACAGTTGGATTATACAATATAATGCATTTATTCCTTATGGAAAATATATTTGGTAGTGTTCAGCTGTCAGAAAGGGAAGATTAAATCTAGATATTTTTATTTCTTGACAACTGACATTCATGACTTGGAATTTCTGGTACCTCTTTTGCTTCCTCCTATTYTCTGTGAAACATGATAGCCTGACTTAGTGGTAAAATTCTCCTTCCAAGTAAGCCAGAAGTAATTCAGCTGGGGAGTCTGTTGGAGCTGAATCAATCCTTTGTTATTGTTCTGTTACTTGGGTTCTCATTTATTCTTTTACTCTGGTCATGTGGACAGGCTCTTGCAGATCTAATTAGTGTGTTGAAGGTGATCTAAGCTTAGCCTGTTTTTTTTTTTTTTTTTYTTTTCCTGTTAGAACAGAACAAAAACACTCAGACCATTAGCTACTACATTTCTATAGTGGGGATAATGACCACCTAAACTATTCCAGCTAAGTCCTCAAGAACAAGAGTGTTGGTTTCCTTTTTGTATCTTCTCTCCAGATCATATCTTTACAGTCCCAGATTTCTGATCATGTTGTTGAGAGCCCACAGCATGGAACAGACACATCAAATCTATCTTTCTCTCCATTTGGAGATCAGGAGATTGTTATGCTGGTTTATGTTTAATCTGAACAAGAAGTCCAGAAATCCCCTCTGTCTTCAAATTCATTTTCAGTCTTTTAACTTTTGCCTTTTGATTGGGGGCTTTTAAGAGCGCAGTCTTTTTACAAGAAACATGACAGGTGTAATACTTGAAAGGTCAGTGGAGTTATTCTCATAAAAGAGGGTTATTCATGTAAGCAAAGGTTGAGTGATCAACCCCAACTTCAGCACAGTAGGGAAGCTCTCCTATTTTGGCTTAGAGCTCTTCAGTTATATGTAATGTCCTGGAAACTTTGTAAACATAGAGCTTATTCTCTTTGTAAACATAGAGCTTATTCATGTTTTGGAAATACCCTTACATTTATGTGGTAATTATAATGTAAATATATAATTGAACCCTTTACTATTACACCAAATGAAGTACACTAGTAGAGTACAAAAGCAGTAAAACTTAACCTGGTTAATCTAGTCAGTGAGACATAAATTAACCAAATGCTGTGAAGTTTATCGTTTCTCAAGTAAGGTGCTAATAAACTCTTCTTCAGAGTTGATTAAGTTTCACCAGCTTTGGCTTGTGAAACTTAATTATATGCATCTATATGACCTGGCAGCAAATTAAAATGCTTCTCCTGTTCCATGTTCTCCTGTTTCTGTTGCCTTATACTTAAATGTGTTGTGTGACCCAATACTGCAGCTTTTGTTGGTGTGGGTAACTACTTGAATCTGTGCAGTGCCCTAGAGACTGCTYTGGGCTTTCCAGAGGCACATATAGCAATCCTGAGTGCCTGGTTTCAGAACTAGTTTTCAGAACTAGTACGCTAAAAATACTTTCCCTTAATGTGTGCTTTGTTGTAATTCTACCATTCCTTCCCTTGCGAGCTAGATGCAAATTTTTAATATTGCTTTCAGTGTTATATCTTCTTTCCTTTTTTGGCCTTGATACTGACCTGTTGGTATAATCCTTGCCATCTGTCATGGTGCACTTTTTTAGGGGTCCGAACTGGCGTGTGTACACAGCAGACTTGTTAGAACTGTATGAAGGCGCTCTGTCTGCTTCCCGGTTGCAGGTCTAAGCAGAATCCTTAGTGATGCTTCATGTTCGAAAAAGGCGGGTGGCAACATTTGAATGCTTGTATTGCAGCAGATGATGGTAAGGAAATATGTAGTCATTTGAGCAGATGCATGTCATTTGCCTGTAGTCTCAGAGGCAGAGGTAAAACAGAAGCAAAAATACAAAACTAATTTTGTGTAAGATGCTACACCAGAGAGCAGGTGCAGGTTACGCAGCAGGCCTAGACAACAGGCTGTTCCACCTACGTAGTGGGGTTTCACTGCTACATTTTTGGCCTGACTGTCTGCTTGGCTGTTCCACCTGGAGTCTTCTATCATATCACCTCGGTCTTTCTGGCTATGGAAAATACGTGTGCAGGCCTCTCACCACCTCTGTTTTCTCTTTGCAGTTTGCACACTGCCACTGTTGCTCACCTTTGGGGACCCCTGCTATGATACAGGATGCTACCCTGGGACTTGGGTTCAATTCATTGCTCCATTACATGCTTTCTGAGAGCATTGAGTGAGCCATTTAAACCTAGATGCAGAGAGGAATTTAGGCTTTTTATTTTCTTTTGTGGATCTGAGCATTAATTTCTATGCAAGTGCCTGCATAGCCAAATAAATGTGAGACTGTGCATAGTTTGCATAGCTTGTGTCAGCTTAATTTTTACACAGAAAATAATTGGCTCCTTGACAAATTAGTCTCTTCCCTCATCCTTATTGCTGCTTGTTATCTGTGCTGATTGAATTAGAGTGAGGATGCTTATGTGCGTTGCCCTTCCGTTCTCATTTGACTGTGTGGAGGCACTTCCTGTACTTCAATTCCCCATTTGTGAACTAGAGAATTACAGCATTTTCCTATCTGATCAAAGGTTGAGRGACATTTGCACTACAGGGTCCTAAATATATATAGAGAGAGAATCGCACAGTCTAAAAGGCTTTTTTTTCTCTGTGTGTCTTTCCAGGACTTGTGTGCTTTGAGCATAGATGGCCATCTGTCAAGTCCGTTGAATGTTCTAAAAATAATCAGATACTTCACTGGCTTCTGCATTGCTAGTGCTGTTGGACGTGCCATTGTCCATGTGCGTGGTTTTGGAAAGCAATGCTTGCATTTGAAAGATTGCGGCCGTAGAGCCAGCAGGCAGCAGCTCTGGATGCTTATCCATGGGCGCAGCAAGCAGAGATAATGCTTTGTACCTTGTTGTCGCCTAAGAAAGCAGACTACTTAAACTGAAAGGAGCAATTCTTTGGGCCTGAGAAATGGGAGAGGAGAGAGAAAAACAAGTGAAAACTAGATGAAATTATCAAACTCTTTAGAGGACTTGGGATGCTCTATTCACATATTTGCTTGTTTTTAAATTCCCCTTGGAACCATAGTTCCTTTCCTCCTTGGTTAACCTTACACCTAGGACATCTGCCTCTTCTGCCCCTTTGCGTGTGCCGTGCCWGGGGATTGCCCAAGGGTAAGGGGGGCAGCTGCAGGCAGTGGGTGAGGCAGGGCTGCTGCTGCGAGGTTTCAGGTGACGATGTGGACAGCACAGCTGGAAGCGGCGTTTCTGGAAGTGCTGGAAGCAGTGTTTCTGGAGGTGCTGGGAGAGTGGTTGCCATCACAGTGGTGTGACTCTGCAGTCAGGAGCTCAGTCTGTTCCTGTGAATTTTTGTTTGTTTATTTGTTTGTTTTTTGTGACTTTGCTTTTCTACCCTGGTTATCAACTCCCGGTATCATCCTCAGTAGCTCCCTGGCAACGTGCCTTAATAGAGGAAGGAGCAAATATCTCCCCCCCCTCCTTCAAAAAAAAAATATAAATGAAAAAGCCCAGAGCAATAAGACTAACAGCAAAAAGCATATGGTATGTATATATTTGTATATATTTTGTTCTTGTGTGTGTAATTAGGTGTAATCAGGTGAGGTGTTACCTAACACTGGCTCAGTTTTGAGAGCAACAAATTTTAACAGGTCATTAAATGTATACCTGTCAGGAAGATCTTTCTTCTTGAAATTACCTAATAAAAGAATCTAGCATTGCTGTAGCCATATAATACAAACTTTTCATTGTATGTTACAACTTCAGTTTAGAAGGGAATTGACCGAGCCTGAAATTTTTATAAAATCAGCTCTGTCATCATTTGAACTTGGACAGTGCTCATTTTATATCGAGTATCATATCTGTCTCCCAACATATAAACATCCCCCAAATATATACATTTTTAGTAGCTGGCTGGCATGATTCAAACTTCACCAGAAAGAAGGAACCATGAAACCTAGATTTTTAAACAGCCATTCTAATCACACATCCTTCACAATATTTTAAGGAGTTACTGCTAGTGAAGAGTATCTGGAATTTCTTATTTATTTATGTCCAAGGTAGGGTGGGAGTTTGTTTTATTTTGGTGTAACTTTAAAATGTCACCAATAACCTTTAGAGTAAACATTGCTTTTATTGCTTAAAGACCTAGAAGCTGAAATGGGCCTTTCAAAATACTAGTTTTTGGTAGCAGTTACTGAAGGTTGCTCTGTGATCCTCCTAATTTTCAGGATTTTTTTTTTTTTAAGCTAGTACATGAAAAATTCCGAACAACAAAAGCATAACCTGGAGGTTATGAAGTCTGTGCTCCTAATCATTTTGCTTTTTCTAGTAGTGCTGAAAGAAAGCATTTTCAAAGTACAATTTTCAGTCTTAAATATGCCTTCCTAGAACAGCTCTTTTCTTTCTTCTAAGAAAGTGAGCTAAATAAGTTTTAGAAGTCAACAGAGTGGACCCGATGTTGAGATACTTTTCTACTGTGAAAACTTTCATTGATCGGTTATTGGACGTGAGACGTTTGTGCATTTTATTTTTTTAATTTTTTTAAGAGTTTTCACCTGAGTGCCTTTATGTTGCTTTTGTTCTATGGTAACATTTCAATTTTTGAGTGTCCGTTGATCTGAACAGAATTTTACTTTGTTTTTGTAGTTCTTGTTGGGGGTGGATGGCTTTTTTGTTTGTTTTGTGAAAAGACTTTGGGTTGCATATGCATACAGCTGATGTGGGAAGTGTAGGCTTTATACCTGCATTTTTGTGGCTAAAGCTTTGTTTCACATTAATGAAGACAAACAACAAACTTTGCAATCTAAACAATGCCAGAATTGTTCAGTGCTGACACCTATTGCAGCATCTCCAGTTCCTGCCTGGTGTCCCAGCCGCTTCTACCCCTCTCCTCCTCCTGGCTCCCTGCTCAGCAGTGCTCCTTTCATCGCCAGCAAGGTGCCAGGGCAGAGCTGATATTCCCCTGGGTGGATCAGTAGATCATGGGAGGGGAAGAGGAATGGGTGGGAGGAGCAGCCACCGCCTCTCTGGCAGGGTGAGGTCCCCAAGGGCAGATCTTACTTCCCTCCGCTGATTCCATGCTTTCTGGCTGATCATATTTCAGTGAGGTGAGGAGAGCACCTGCTCTTCCCACTTCCCTGTGTCCCATGGGTCCCACTGTCCACCTGTCCATGGGTTTAATAGTATCTCAGTACTCTACAGTAACTTGATACTTCTCGATATCAGCGTCAGGAGGCTCAAATATGGTCCATCATGCATACACCACAGTGTGTTTACCTTCAGTAAAGACAAAATAGACTAAGGGGAAAAAAGTGTTTCCTCTTTATTTGAACTCTTTTAGTTTGCTATAGAGGTGACAATGGTGTGCTTTTGAAGATTTGTTGTGACTCTAAATGGAGTGTGAACAAAGCCAAGGTTGCTGATCCTCTGAGGTTCTGGGGGCCCACCCAAACAGGGGGACTGAGGATGCACTGAAATTCTCAGGAAACATGGTACCTTCATATAGACTGGACATATGGACAGTGTAATTTGTTTTGATACTATTCTTATCCTACTATCAGGTAAATTTGTGTCCTGTGGGAGATTGCAACGTGCATTAACTTGCAGAGATGGCTCCTGGATAAAATAGTACTCTATTTATAAATCCAAAGTTGTTACAGGCAAATTTGCCATTTGAAGAGTGCTGTTGCATAGTGACCATTACTGTAAGACTCTATGTAGGTGCATAGAGATCAGAGAGACTAGATTATTTGTGATATACTGATTGTATTCAAAATTAATAAGCAAGAAGTGCATTTTGAAGCAATAGACTTCGATTGCTGTGGACCGATGCTCCATATACATGGAGAGAAAATTATGGCATGTGTTACAGGTAGAATGTAATACAATATATTCTCTGAATTTTTCAAATAGGTTAATCTGTTTTTACTACATTATCTCTTCTGGTGACATCTGGCAGTTTGTAGCTCATGATCTTTTAATACAGGAAAAATAATGGGAACTGATTATGTCACAGTAATTTTTCTGCTTTTTATATGCATAATTTGTGGCTTCCATTTGTTTGTTATAGACTAAAGTATTCAGTAGTAACTTCTGGTTTAAACTTAAATCTGGAGTACTGAAGAAGAACTCTCAAGAAGTTAACTTGCTTTGTGCATGGGCACAGGCCATGGGGGTGGGTTGAATGTATATGGGAGGTTGGAAGAGGGTAAAATGATCTTGGTAGGATTCTTTGGGAACAATTGGTGTGGCATAGCATTAATTGCAGTATTTGCCCAGCAGTTCTGAAACTCCCACTGTCTGGTTTACAAGTGCCTCTGTACTGCATTCTGCAATGTTGCTATGATTCTGGTGTCATAAGCAAATAAATACTGAGATTTTTGTGTGTTCATCTAAAGATGTCTTTATGTTACATTTGCAGTGTTACTGAGGTCTCCTTTTGGGTGTTTTTTAACTTCTCAGAAAATGTTCTCTATTCCACTGTTTCTCCAGGTGGCTACAATTCACCTGGAAAGCAGGATGTTGGTCCCTCACGTTTCTCCCTCTGTTTTTAATGGTTCACAACAATCAAACCTGTGCACAGAATGTAGATTCCTCTTTTTCAATATTTTAAACTTCTAATTTCTCACTATTTAACAAAATTGTTATGAAGTGAACATTATGTATTTTTCTGGTTTTAGTGTTTGTCCTGGATGTTTCTGAACCTGCTTTTTATCTTCCTGTCTATAATGCAGGTGAAACCAGGAAGAGGTTTTGGTATAAACTGTTTAACAGCTTGCAAAAGATTTTAATCCTTCCAGGCTTTAAAACTTGCTAGTGGTCTTTGGCATACCTCCTTTGCAGTATGCCTCTCTTTCTCTGCTGGAGAAACTGGCTCAAGTGCATTTATTGTCTTTTGTCTTACTGTATACTAAATCGATATCACATGGCAAGCATTCACTGGTTAAAGTTTTACTTTGCTTTGTCACCAGGTCAATTGCATTTCCACTACCATGTAAGTGTGTGTAGGTGTTGTTGACATGTTGATTTATGAACTTCCTGTTTTTAAAATGTTATATACAGGGCACTCTGCCTGGATATGAGGTACCGAAGGGAAAAAGCATAACGCTTGGCCGCCCACCTTGCCCATTTAACTGTACATAATGGAGACCAAGGAAGAGAAGAAGGAACGAAGACAAGGCTATTTTGCTCGGTAAGCTTACAAGTTTTATTTCAACGCTGATTAAAATATGAAACTCCTCACTCTGCCTTTTTCCTGAAGCTTTATAATTTTTTAAGCATGTATAAAAATGAAACCCCTATTGCATTAGGAATCCAGAGAGAGCTTTCTTTGTTCCTGTCCCTAGTGTTGGAGTGGTGATTTGCTCTCTTTGGGTAACAGAGATAAATTTGAATTATAAGTGTTATAAATGACACAAAACTCTTCCTCGGTAGTGAATTGCAAATTGCACTGAATTTTAGCTTCTGGCATCCAATTTCTGAAGACTGTTTATAAACATATGTTTAGATGTGTTTGTGCTTAGATAGAGTTTATCTGATTTCAAATTAAAGCACAGACTAAGTAGTATTATCTCACAGGAGAGATAAGTGAGCCTAAAAAAAAAAAAGTAACTGTGATAATGGGCTAAGCTGCCTAAATTTTATCATCTTTATAGATAAAAACAATGTTTTTTGTCAATCATTTTATCATTTGGAATTCATGGTTGGTGATTTTTTTTAAAGAAATAACTGGTGTTGCTTTCTTAATAACTTGTCTTTGTTAATTAGTATTTTTGTAGTCATCTTTGAGCTCTGATGTACAAGTGGAACCAAAGCTCATTTACTCTCCGTACAGGGCAGGGAGGGAAGCTGTTTCAAAATGAAATTCAAAGATGGCTCCTGCAGCACTGAGAAGGAAAACCACATGCTCTCTCCACTCTGTACTAAATAACTATTAATGAAACTGCACTAAAACACTAGTCGAGGTGCATTACAGACATCTAGAGAGGTAGGTGCCCACCTTGAAAAAGTAGGGAGGGGAAAAGYTGGAGCACTTCTTCATTGCTGTTCAGGATGCAAGGATGGTTAAAGACTTGAAAGTTTTGTGGTGAAGGACATCTGTTAATGGCAGGTAACTTGCTTTTATTTGGAGAAATGCTATTATGTTGATGGAAAGAAATATGATTTTGTATTTGAGAAAGGGGAATAAACAATGGCACCTATAGCAGAGGAGGTATCAAGTAGGATAAAACTGAAGTAGCTAAAGAGATTGCATTAAGGAACAAGTAATTTGTTAAGAAAGACTTGGGCCTCAAGAGATGTCAGAGTAAGATGCTTTGCTATTGAAGAGAATATTTTGAGCTGCTGAGTGGTAATCCTTTCTAAAAGCTGTTTGCTAAACAAATTGAAACTACCTCAAAAGGCTTTCAGCAAAGTGCTTCTTCACATTTTATTTAATTTGTTTTTGCAGATTTTGTCGTATCTTTGGCTAGTCTCTTCTAAAATTCACAGAGGCAGCATATTCTTTACAGACACAGGACACTAGGCAGGAGTTGAGAAGAYGTGAATCTAGCACTTAGCTTCTGTGCGCCTTTGAGGAAGTCATCTCTCTCTTTCCCTCTCGGCTTATGTCTGTCTCCTTTATCTAGGTTGCAAGTCTTAAATGCAGTCACTGCTCTAAACAAATCTGTGTATTGTTTCTACAAGAATGATACCAGAGACCTGCAAGTGCTGTTTTAATAGAAACTAAAATAGGTCAGAAGATATTATGCCCAGCTTACATTCACATACTTTGTGTATGCAGTCAGGGACAGAAGCAGAACCAAATTTACATTTTCTTGATTTTTAGCCTAGCATCTTAAGTCTAGCTTACTTCCTCTAGTAAACAGGTGTCCCAGCAGCTTGCAGATAAATGTTTTGACACCATACAAATGTCATACAAGTAAATGAAATTAGTAGTAATACAAAGGCAGTTCTAACAATGTCCCTACTGGGTCTTTAAGCTTTTTAAAACTTAACTTTCTACTAGATGTAGGCAAAAGTTTTGAACTTAGGTGCCTAATATTGGCACACCTAGATATTTTAATTCAGTGTATATTTTGATTTCCCTGTCAATTTTGGATGTTTAGTATTTCAGAATCTGAGGACACCTGTTCTGTTCTCAAGTTTGAGCACTCAGGTTTGATAATTTCAGCCCTGCCTAACTTAATATTATTTTGTGTGCTTCTTCAAATATCTTTGTCCTGCCAGCTTGGTCTCATCTTTTTTAAGCCAGGAGCAACCTGATTCCCCAACACATGCACCACTCTACTACTGCTTCCATTACTGTTTTTTCCCTTATCTGTTTTTACTATTATGTTTTGTGAGCCTAGGATAATGGTAGTGTTTACAAAATCTAAATTTATGTACAGTAAATATTCTTATGGGACAAAGATTTTTCTCCCTCTTATGTTGATCTTGTTACTTCATCTGATTTTTTTTTTTTCTCCTTAATTTGATCACAGGTAGTTTATGCTTGTAGGAGAAGACTACTGCTTGCCAGAAGAGGGAATGGAAAAAGGATCCCTCTCTTTGCTAGCAGAAGAGACTAAACTGTGATCCATGTCTGGAGAAAGGGGGAAGGGGCTCTGCTCCACTCTGAGGAGAAGGATTCTGCTTAGATTAGATTAGAAAGAACAAAACTTGTACATTCAGTGCTGCTGAAGTAAAATGTTCTACAGCTAACTTGTGGGCTATATTCATGAAAATACATGAGTTTTAATAGGAAACTTCACAGAAGGGGGAAGGTTATTGTCATGTTAACAAGAACAAAGACATTAACAGAAAAATGGGTGATGAGTGTGCCAGCTGGAATTTTACTTCAAACCTATAATACTCTGTACTGCTCTTTCTCTTAAGCTCCTGCTACCAGAAACCTGACTTTTCTGTCGGCAGAGCAAGAGAGCACATGGGCACCGACAGGACAAGCATCTGCTTTGCTGCCCTGCCAGCATCSAAAGCCAGCTGACTTCCCATCAGAAGGCAGTGTTTGGTCTTCAAGCTAATGTCATCCTTGGCCCCTCTAGGAAAGTTTTGGATAGGTGTGACACTCAGTGTCTGATGGATCATGGTAGCAATCATTTGAAAGGCTCAATTTGAGAATCCCCAAATATTTGGGGTGGTTACTATGGTAGCAGTAATCTGCTGACAAACCAGCCCTTAAATTGCTAGGGAGGAAGCAAAATTATCATGGAATGACTGTCTGCATCCCCTTCCCCCAACTTCAGTGTTTCAAATAAGCTGGTTTAAATACTTATCCTTTTGAACTATTTAAACTTCCTCTAGATGAGATCTCCCTAGCCATCACATCTTTCCATTTGGGATCTTGAGTTCTCAGTGCCTCTTTTTTCCCTTAGAGGAGCAGTACTCTTCTCACAGGTCTCCACCCCTCCTCCTGGGAAGTGAATCTGAAATAAAACCTTTACCATCCATTTCTCTTTCTGACCAAATGCTCCTCTGCCCTGCGTGTGTTGTGGTAAAGGGCTTATTTTTGTCTAAATGGGCTGGCAGCTGATTTAACTTGAAACTTTTCAAATAGAAATGTCTACAAAACTTTTTTTAAGACCAATTTAAATTCCTTGTGCAGATAAGATGTTACAGCTCATGGGAGTTTAACAGGCAAGAAGTAAGAATATAAGAGTTAACATGCAAGCATAAGCTTCTTATGCAAGAAGTCCTTATCTGAGACTGCTACTCCTATTTGAAGACTATTCAGTGTAGTTAATTTTTTTTTGCCTAATTCTTCAAACCTTGTTTTCAGGCTTTTCTGTTTACTTCTGTGTCATTAGCTTCAAAATGGACCAATATTACTCCAGCTCTTGCAAAGAACTCTGTCTCCTCTTGCTCTGAAGTCTGTCCTGGTATCCAGCAAGTCAGAAAATAAATGGTACAATGTAATATAGATGTACAATGGCACATCTATGTGTATTAGATACCCACTTACTGTTGCTTGACTGTGACATTTGATTCCTTTTATTGTGGTTATATTCCCCTGAACCCTGATACAACTTGTKCTTTTCCTTTATCTGTGCTTCCTTTATCTTCCTTGTGTCCTTACAGAATGGAGAACCTTTCTGCCTTTCCCCTGTCTGTTCTGTAGGTTCTCCATTGCAGTATAAATTCAGTGATAATATTGTGTGAATTCAGGGGGATTTCAGCTTGTGCACATGTATGAACTGGGATGGCATTATGTAAAAGTAATTTCTGGTAAACAAAAGCTGAAACTTCAAATAATCCTGTTTTTTTTGTTTGTTTTTTTTTTTTTTTTTTTTTGTGTAAGGAGGAACAGTAGGAAAGCAGTTAATTAACAAAGTAGCTGCTACAGTAACAGTGCTGTCCTGTTACGCCTTCTGAAAAAGAACACTTTAATCAGTAAAAAGGCATAACAAAACAAACTCCCCTCCCAAACTTGGTGTCCTTTCTAGTTATGTATTCTAGCAATACTGATTATTGCTTGTAGAAACCTAGCTCCTTTCATGTCAGAAAGTGTTTTTAAAATAAGTTTAAAATAACTACTAAAAATTTAAGTAAATTTAGAAAGAAATTACCAAAATGAGTGATGTGTCATATGGAAAGAATTGCCTTGGATGTAAACTGATAGTCTGGTACACTGAATGTACAGTTTAAAACTGGAATTGTTTTGCATACATAGTTCTGTGATGCTGGATCTATTTGGACGACAAGAAGTTCTAGGAGTTGAGAAATCACAAGGGAAGAATTTGATGAGTAGGCTTCTGAAAGAGTGACAAAACAGGCTTTTTAAAGTTTTCTGTATCTCTTAACCTTCTTCACTGTGAATTAGTCAGCATTTCCCATGCTCTATATGATCTATTGTCACTGTCAAGTAGCTCTCAACCACTTTCTTATCAGAGAACAACAAATAAGTAAACACTTTATTTGAAAAAATATTACTTTTTGACAAGTAGACTTCTTTATTAATAACTGGGGACAATAATGAATGTCTCCAATTTGTGGTGACCTTAATCTGAAGAAAACTGTATTGAGATGTACATTAAAACTGGCATTTCTTTTGAACCAAATTTCTTTTTTAGGTTCCTAGGGGAATTGTGAATTTTAGTTCGCAATGAAATAAATGTCTGTGACATGCTCCAAAGTCCATTTGAGTAGGCGGGACTCCCATTAGCTCCCACTTTACTCAGTTGGAACCTGAAGCCAGTTGTAAAACCTGATATTCACTTCATTCTGCCTTACGATGTGAATATTTAAGGAAAATAAAGAATTTTACAACATGTTTTAATTTAATTTAGATTCATGGCTTTGATACTTAAACTTGCCTTCATGCAGGTTAAGATTTGTATAGTAAACCTAAGATTTACGAAGATAGAGATCACTGTTAGGTACAGTTATCTTTTATTTGACACCAGGCTTTTATTTGCAATTTTTTTCCTCCTGTTTACTTTTTTACTACCTAACAGAAATAAAACAAACAATACAACAAATTGTATACAATGTTCTGATAACATTCATTGTTTAAAACCTAACCTTAGCTTTAATTTTAAACATTTACAATTAATTATAATAGGTTGCTGAGCTGTAAATGGCTAGAGTCTGGAAAGATTAGCTGGGGAAAGAATCGTATATACTTTTCATATTTTTATAGTCCTCCCTTGGTACTTGCTTTTTGGCTACCATTGGAGACAGGATGCTGAGCTATATGGTCTGATGCAATATAGTCACTTTTTTTTTTGCATATTACAAATCAACAGGTTTATAAGCCTCCCAAAGAGCTTTGGAATTTTTCTCATTTTTTTTCTATTTTATTCCCATATTCAGTATTTCTGTACTTGATATTTTTCATTCCTGTGGCTGTTAAGACATAGGAAAATGGTGAAATGAGAAAAACGTAGTGGGGGAAGGGGAGGGGAAGGGAGTATATCAATGGCACCTGGGAAGGAGGGAAGCCCAGGTATGAAATAAATGCACGAACATACTTTCTTGAGAGCATGTCCCATTCATGAGACTTTATCATAGGCTTTTTTGTTAGAGATCTTTTCTTGTTGGCTGGACTCATCATATTGACGCAGCAGTCTTCAGATGTTGGATGCTCCTCAGGTTACTTYTCCAATCATCTCCTTGCTGTTGTTACTGCTCTACTGAGACAGTGTTGATACTTATTCAGCTTTCTGTTAGCACCCATTGTTTATTTTTGCTTTTAGAAGGAAAAGCTTCCAAGCATTGTTTTTAAAACAAACCATCATGGAGGTTTATCTTGGGTGTGAGGAATATTCAAGCCAAGATCCGGGAGATGCTTAAAATTTGTAAATGACTCTGGGAAATAACACTTTGTTTCAGCTCATCTGTATAATGGAAATTTCTTAGCTCTGCTTCCAGACTTATAAACATTACCTCAGAATCCTGTTATTGAAACTAAAAACAGTATTACCTTTTACTCCCATTATTTTGACCAATAGCATATTTGCCTGAGGCATTCCATTTTCTCAGAAATGGCTGAAGGTATCACCACTTCAGATTTCTAGGGTGCAAAGCATATTGTTTGCCCTGTAATTTAGGGGTGCGGGTGTGTGGGTGATGAGGGGCAGTGATTTTCTATGTTGGATGTTGAGAAAAGTTAAAATATTTTCCAGGWCATACACTATTGTGATTTGGCCTCTAGTTACTTGAGAGGGGTTTCAGTGTTTTTGGCAGACTTTCTGCCTGCTGCTGTGTAGGTTAGTATTTCAGATCTCTTTTGTAACAGTTCTAGTTTTGAGATGTTGAAGAATGTCTAGAATTTCACAGACAGCAGCATAAGACGTTTGTGAACAGGCCTTTGYGAAGTTAGTGAGATCCTTGCTTGAGAGCCATTTGCTGTTATTGCTCACCTACTCTTGTTTATATTTAAAATATTGAGGTTTTCTTTTCATTGCATTTGTAAACCTGAAAAGTGAGCGTTGGGAAAAAACAAACCTGTTTTTTCTGAAGAGCATTGTAGAACATGACAGTTCACAGGGGAAAGATGCATCGAAAAGCTGCTTATCYGTTTCCTTGTTTCACGTTGCTGCTGCTTTCTGAATTCTGGGGATTTTATGTTAGCAGTCTTGTGATTCTGTGATGTGTGGGAAGAGTCTGCGAAAGAACTGCCTGGATTATCGTCCTCTACTTGGCCCATGAGGCATTGAATTACACCCAATGTGACAGTTTCCTTTGGGAAGCTTAAGCAGCAGTGATTTGTGCAATTTTGGTTCTCTGTGATGCTTTTGTCCTCAAAAGCAGTAGGGTCGTTTAGGACTACAGAAGAATTTTTTGGGGGTAACAGAGGTAACGAAAGTATCTAATTGGGCCCTGAGCCTTTCTTCTGGGTTTTTAGAAATTCTCCAGTACTGGAGGAAATACTGTTTGTGGGGGGGGAGGAAAAAAAAAACAACACCAACAACCTTGCATAAGACTGGAAATGCTGTTTGGCTCCTCACCCATTCACTACTTTTCCACTACACGTGAAGGGAGACTGGGTGGCAGCGTTGGTTCTGTATAACGAGATTTTTTTATTTTCATATTTCGGAAAAAGAAGAAAGGAAAAGTTTCACAAAATTTTTGATTTCTTGTAGAACTGTATGACAGCATACAGAGAAAAGAGATTCTGCTTATTTAATCTTAAATTCTTAATCTGTTTAGCACCTGCAATTTCAGAATTTTTACTAATCATCTTGCAAAATATGTACTGTCTGGTTTGTTAGGCAGCAAGTGTATGATGACATTATATTTGCTTTTCCCAAAGGGACCTTTTGGGTGTTTCTTATCAGCCTTTAGAAAGAAACTGTTTAAAAAAAACAAAGTTTAGCTTCCTTTTTTTTYCCCTTAGAACATAAATAGTAATATAATATACCTTTTGATGTAGAAGTCTGTGCAGTTTTGATAAGAGTTGCTATTAACATAGTCATAATGTAATTTGTCTTCCTCTCCTTCCTTACCTGCACTGCCTGCAGGTGGCTCTGCAGGGCCTGAGAGGTGTCCTGGAGATTTCTGCTCTATGTAGTGTGATTTACCTTTTTGTTCTTGGAGTGGTTTAAAGACATCATGTCCTAAACGTTGTCAAGGTTTGGGGGCTTCAGCAGATGACTTTCTGGATAGCTCAGATTTAGACTATTTGCTGTTGGCTGGGAAATTGATATGATTACCTTTTTAAATTGCACTTTTTCTGTAGTGTCTGCTTGTATGGTCTTGTCTTTGGAAGGACTTTTCTTGTCCTGTCTCATCCTTTGCCTCCCAGAAATGCATTCTTTAGGACCGTGCTTAATCCAGTGAAGTGTTTTAAAATTAAGCCTAGCTACCAGCTGTTGGAAGTTTTAGCATTAAGACCTGGCAGATGCGTGGTTCCCCCCTTGCTTTGAAGCGATGCTGAGAGCAGGCTGCTCCTGAAGGAGGTGGTGCCGCACTCGGGCTCCCGTTGAGCCCTGTCCCGTGGGTGGGAGCGCTGCCGCCAGGAGGTGCTGGGGGTGCTGCCCTGGGCCCGCACCTAAAGGGGCACTCTGTGGCGCTGAGGGTTTTTGTTGACACTGTTGAAGATCCCTTGCTCCTGCTTTGGGAAATCGCGGCTGTGAATCAAGATTTTGCCCAAGGTTTGTTTTTTTTTTTTGGAACATGCCGTGGTAGATCCGATTGCTGGGTTGTCRAGTGAGACTCTTCTTCCAGTAAGGGCGCTGCATGTTTAAAGGGAAAGATAACATATTTCTAACAAATGATACCCACAGGGATGTGCCTTTGAGGAGAAGCAGTTTTTCCCCCTCTGTCTCAGGGGTCAGAAGAGATTGTGTAGCTCGCTAAGGGAATTCTGCAGATAAGAAATGTTGTGGCTCCTGCGACAAGGACACTGGATGACTGTCTGCCTTCGCCGTATGCCACTGGGCAGCAGGTCCCCCCTCCTGCCTTCCCTGCCCCCAGGAAACTTGGCTTTTTGCCCTTCCCTGGGGCTTTGGAGGATTGGTCACAGTGTAAGAGCCTGCGCTGCTATTCCTGATGGCATCCGGTTCTCTGTGGTGCCAAGCTGGTATGTTCTTGTGCCCTCAGCATTAATCCAACTCCCTGATTTGATTCAGAAGGGATTTTTTTCACCCTCCTGTAGTCAGATTGGTAGGAACTATGGTGGTAGGTTTGTGGGGCTTTTTTCTTGCTTTTTTTTTTTTTGGTCACTGTAGGTTCACCTACCTCCCCCCACTGCATAGTCTGGGGCAGGATCCATTTCCTAGGATCATCTGAAATTTAAGCATGTATCATAACTCTGTGTTGCTACTCTGCCAARGTCTGTGGGATTTTTTCCTGTTGATTTGTGTGGGAGAAAATCTCAAGGAGAGCAGCAGAGTTGGTTAGGAATTTGGGGGAGGGAGAGAATTGTCCTTATGCTGCAAAACCTTTGTAGTGTAGATGAGTCATAAATCAACTAGTAGCTCTCAGGGTGCCTTAGTGCACTTAGTGTTTTCCTGTCAGCCAGCAGTCTCTCTGGCACAGAGAATGTATCTTGCATAGCACTTAGTCTACTGATAATAACTACTGTTTTTTACCACGATTTTTCTAGAGGGGCTTTTTTTTTTTCCCTTTTTGTTCTTCTTTTCCCCAGTAGGCTTAAATTTAGCATGTAGCCAGCTGCAGGTAAACTCAGTTTAAAAACTTTTTTTGAATGTTTTTGGCACAACAGTGCATTTCTGTCAGCTGCTGGATTTTTGCTCTTAATAATGCTTCTATAAATACTTGGCTTTGAGTTGTTAATCATACGTTTCAATCAGAAAACTTTTTTAAAAAAAAAAAAAAAGAGAGAGAGAGAAGAATTTCTTTTTCCACCTGGACCACAACGGGTGATGCATATAGCAGCTCTGCTTGCCTGAGGCCAAGAAGGGCTTTTTGTTACTACAGAAGAGTTTCATATTATAAATGCTGCCAAAACCCCATTTTTTGGCAATTCCACAGCGTATCTTAAAACTACAGAGTATGGCTCCATTCCTGTGAACTGATACATTCGAGTAACTTTATGCAGATGAAGAATCCTATCATTCAATTTAATGGGACGCTGCAAGTCGTTCGTGTGGATGGAGCTGCCGCGAGGGCGGTGGGAGCTGGTCCAAGGCGCTGCTGCGAGGCGAGATGCCCGTGCCGCAGCGTGGGGAGGCCAGCAGCTCCCTGCTGCCTGGCGTAGCGGGGCGACGACCCAGCGTGCCAGCCAGCTTTCGCTCACAGCCAGGAAGAAGGGAGTGGGCAAGGGGGGATGGAGGCAGGATATTGCAGGGCACCTGTCCCGCCTGACCCTGCCAGCCCTGTTTGGTGGGAGGTCGTTGTCCCTGAAGGCAGTGGGCGCGGGGCTGCCCTGGGGCTCCCGCCGCTCAGCTCCAACGCCGCAGCTCAGCCCTGCGGCCGTGCTGCAGCCTGGCTGTGCGGGGTTGAGGCCCCTCAGTGTTAAGGAGAGGGGCTGCCTTATCAAATTCAAGAGCRCTTCACCTTTCTGTTCTCCCGAGCTTGTTATTTTGGTTCTGCGTCCGCTGGAAGTGTGGTTGTCCCTCCTGCGCTTGTGGCGTTTGAGCCCAGAGACTGCGGAAACAGAGCAGAACCTCTCGTGCTCCTTTTGCCCCTTTTTCCTTTGTGCTTAAAATGGTCGAGAGCCATTCTTCACCTCTGTTTTTCGCCTGTGCTAACTGCCACTTCCCATTCCCACCAGAAGGGTTTTGATGGCATTTAAAGTTTCAGTTAAAAAGTAAATGGAAAAAATCCAAACTACTTTTCAGCTAAAAATTAAAGCACAAATACTTTAATGCTGTGATGTAAGAACCACAGAGAAATTCTAAGACATAATGTTTAATACACTTACATTTACACTTGTAAAAGATAAAGTTTAATGGAGGACCTACTACTTTGGTATAACAGTATGGTTATTGAACAATATCAACATTATGCTGAATACTCATTTCAGGATAAGATATCCATATGACAAATTGCATTGGTATATGTATGTTATAAAACTGCCCATGTAGGCAACACCTACCCTGCCTTGTCACCTTTATGGTTAATGATCTTTTTACCTAAAAGGTGTTGCCATATTATTTTGTACAGAAGCACTGATGCAAACACCTTCTCTGAGGGGAGCTGTCATTCGCACTTAGGAAATATCCATTGTATCCATAGATATCATTCAYATTTCAAACACTGAAACTGCTGTAAAGATTCCTGTTTTTTCCACCCATTATCAGCATTTTGCTGGGTGTTTCTTTGAACTTTAATGTGTGCAACTGAGGAGCTTCAGGGCACTTGCACACTTCCTCCTATGTGCCAAGTGAGTGCCAGTTAATTGGAAGCCTTTTCAGGAAGCCAGTTAAACTGCTCAACCTGTTAAATGGGTTTCAAGTTGTTTGGGGACGATGAACATAAAAATAGAACAGAGACACACAGTGGACTGGTTGAGATTTGGGCTCAGTAATTACTCTGAAATACTTTAAATAGTACCTTTTTTCCACTTGAAACATGGTGCTTCTTGCTTTCAATTTGTTCAAGTCCAGATGAGTTTGCAATCTGTTTGTAAGTATGCGTACAGCATCTCTTATGTTACGAGTTCCAGATGTGACTAACAGAATCTCTAAGAAATATATTTCACACCGTAAAAGTGGCATTTGAATAATTCTGGCAGCATCCTGAAAGTTAGCATTTAAAACCATAAGTTTGTATTCCTATTTAGTGCTCTTTTCATCCTAGTACACTCAATACAAAAAGGTGTATGTGGGGTTTATTTTTTTATTTTTTACAGAACTCTTTAAAAATACTTTTCTTTAAATAGTTTTAAGCCTTTGTTTTCATACCATACAAGTTGGTGCAATGATGTAGATAGTCTTGGCATTTAAATGTTAGTTTTTAAAAGTAGCTTTTTAAATGCAAGCAAAATTTAATGCAAAGACAAGTACCTTAAATCCCAGCCCCCTCTTCCTCAAGACACCCCTTTTAGTGCTCATTTAAGTAAAGAAATAATTAGGACTTTTGACTTTACTTCTTTACTTCTGCCAGTGGCTCCTTGACCGTGGTTACTATCTGATCCCCCTCACTCTGCTGATCAGTAAAGTTAACAGATGACTTAATTTATCAAGTAGAGTCAACTTATTCAACAATAAGATCCTCTTTATAAAGAAAACAATCATTTCTTCTCTTCCCCATTGCAGTCAGGGGGAAGCAGTGTCACCGCTTTCTTGCTTTCTACAGTGGGGAAAATTGCACATCTCCAAACCCTCGCAGCCCAACCCCTAATGAAGGTTGGCTGTCATTGAAGTGTCTTTTCTGGATGAGCTGGAAGAGGCTGCCACAACCACTTGAGTATTCCTGTCCAGAGGTCTGTCGGACATGCTATAGCCTGTGTCTGGTTTGGCTTTCTGGTTTCCTGTTTTTGCTGGTCTTGGCCTAATGTTACAGAAGAGCAAGCAAGACTAATTTGACAAGCTCTTCAGTCTGGGCAAAGTGCCTTTAAACTGGCATTACTGCCTGAAGGAGCGCTGTCCCCTCTTTTGGCTTTTTTGTGTGTGTTGACACATATGTTAGCACAGCCAAGCTCGATTAGGGAATCTAATGTGGAGGTGATCTGTGTGTGTGTTTTTATTTATTTATTTATTTGAATTATTTATGTATCAGCATTTTTGCTGGGTTATCTTTTAACTTAAATAGTTTCCCATATCTGGTCCCTATGAAGCTGCAACAAATACTACTATGTGAGAGTGACGACAAGTCTGGGACAGGAACAGCAGTGGGCAAAGAGGCTCCTTCTTTTCTTACCAAACTGCCTTAAAATGTTCTTTGAGCTACAAATTTGAGCTGTCTCCTTTTCCTTTAATAACACTGTGCTCATCCTTAACCCTAGGGGTTTGCTGTGCTTTTTTATCCATACCATATTCTGTCTCTGACAGTGAGAAGGTCTTGGCCCTTCATAGACATTGCCGTGATGTATTTTTGCAGTTGCTTTTTATACCTGTTTACATCTTTGGCATACACGACATGCCTAAGCAGTTTATTTTTAGCTGTTTTTCACTTTATCGGGCAGTAGTGCTCAAAACAATTTAATTTGGTGCCCTTGATACTTCTGTTATAACAGATACTAAAATATCATTTCCTAAGACTCCCCCCCCCCCCCCCCCCCCGAAGTGGATTCCAGATACATGATCACTGTGTGATGTATGTCTCATTTGGGCTCTTTTTCTCATAGACRTTGCTTTTATTGACCATTGAATTTCATCTGCTGTTTTATTGCTTCATTGTAAATGTTTATTGCCATTTTAGTCACTTGGCTATAAATTTCTCTCYGACTGTTTTCTGGCAAGTTAATCAAACTGAAACTAGATTTATATCATCAGAGAAGTTTGGCACCTAGGTGATCAGAGAGAGCAGGTGAATAGAGGTGACTATTGAACAGCACACGTTGCCATAGGTCTCCTTGTATCCTGTCATCATCTTTCTTCTTTTGGAAAATTCTTCATTCTTACCCTTTTATTTCCCTGTTTTAATCAGTTATTAATCCTGAAAGGACCTTCCTTTTAAATTAAGTTGACTTTCATGAAATAGAGTGTTTAATTGAGGGAGAGAGGGGTTTATAAAAAAAAAAATTGGGGGAGGGGGATTGAAATGCATTTCAGCCAGCTCGATTATCATATGCTTACCGACCTCATCAAACTTTTTTTAAGGAATGACTTTCCTATGCAGAAGCTGTGCAGCCTCCCTGTAATGTTCTGCTAATCCATATAACTGCACTTCTGTTATACTTGCCTGAGGCTGGCAATGCTGGCAATTGAGTATGAGTGAACTGCTAGAGCTGTGAGAGCACCAGCTGGAGCCGGAGTGTCGGGGCTGTTCCTCCCTGCCGAAGGAGTCTGAGTGAAGGGAAAGTGGCTTGCTGAGCCAGCTTAGGAAGAATTTGTTGYATGTGTAGGAGCAGCTGGTGATGATTAATGAACACCATTATAGGAGAAGTATTTGGCATCGTTAGCAAAGGAGAAGAGGAGCAAGATGGGAATGCGGCAAGAGTCAAGCTTGTATTTGTGGAAAGATAGATTTGTGGTGTGGATTTAATTGAACAAGTCTGTTAAGTCAGTTGAAGGCAACGTTAAAGGCATAATTCTTGAGGGAGGGATTTCTTCATTTTACCTTCTGGTTAAAGCTGCTCTTTGAGAGCCTGTAGTAACTAGGGTTAATATAAAAATAAAAATTAAATAGACATGTAAATCAAACTAAAACAAGTTTCCAAAATCCTTTCCACACAGAAAGGATTTTATTAAACTGCTGTCACGGTAATGCAGTGTTAAATACATCATAACCTGTTTTTCAAAGTAAACAGAAAAGATGGGGATATTTTGTCTTTGAAAATAGAAAGTTTATTAAGATGTGTGGGTACATCATATTCCTAAATTTAAGAAAATAAAGACTCTTTGGCAGCTCAAAACTCTTTAGAATTCCTATACCTTGGGGGGGGGKKGGKTTTTTTTTTTTCATAATAGATGTAGACAGCTTCAGTGGGATATTTAAATTCTCTGTTATCTGTCAGAAGACTGGGAAAAATTAACACATTTTCATTAAATCTAAGAACTTTTTCCATTGGGAGGTACAGTGGTTTTAAAATTCCGTAGCAGCTTTGCTGCAAATCCTTCCCTCCATGTTACAGATGGTGAAACAGAGCTAGAGTGACTTGTTATTGCAAGTTAATGGTAGTATTAGTAGCAGAATGGACATATCCTGATTATCAGTACAGCACCCTGTCCTTTGGTGCATGCCACCTTTCTTCAGCATTGCTGATGGCTGACCATGTGTGAAACCTGGAGCTGCTGTTTGTTGTAAATTAGTAACACGAGTTTTGGTAAAACATTGACGTTTCCAGCTTTGACCTGTGCTACTAATATCAGAGGCTTCTGTAGTTGCAGTGTATCGTCATTTTGGATGGACACTTCAGGATGTCAAAACCATGCACATTGTCCTCAATAGCTACTTCAGAGTTCCTTTTTTTTGTAGCTTTTTTCCCCCCCCTACAGTTAATTATTTAAATCCAGCATAAAAATGTATGCCATCCCTTATTTTTGCCTTAATAGTCTGTTTTAATAGTAAACATAGAGTCTTGTGGCTTGCTTGTTTCCAAAACAGGATGCATACCAGCCTGAAATGGTTGGTGCTTGATGGAGGGTGCTTTCTTGCAGGATGGCTGCTGTTAGGTTTATGAAAATTGCTCACTGAGGATGAGTTGTTCTGTATCCTTTCCCACTGTGAAGTGAAAGTAGCTGCACTGAGGAAGCTGGGAGCAAGGCGTGATGCTCTGGCAAGCAGTCTGACTGTCTTTGGCTTTGCAGGCAGTAATGATTTATTTTGCGTGAGATCACTTACTCATCAGGTTACATCAGATCAGATGAGAGCGCAGCTGTGCCCAGAGCAGGCTGAGCTGTGCTGGCACTGAGCTCGGTGATCTGTGTAGGCTGGAATAGAATAGCTGCTAGGGTCAGACCGGTGTGTTCCTAATACTGATATAATGTTTCTGTACCGAGTTTTTGAACATGATTCTGATTTATTTAGCTCTTCTGCATGGGTGGAGAAGGGCGTGTAGGACACAAAGACTTGATGAAACTATGATGTATTACACTGAGTGAAGAGATGAAAAAATAAGATAAAACAGTTATTTCTGAATTAAATAATTGGACTGTATGTGATTCTGTATGTAAGGTAAATTAACAGGACTCTTCCATGGAGACAAAACAGATCAAGATGTTTGAAGTGATTTAAAGTTGTTTTTTTTAATTATTGTTATTATTTTATAATTTTAGCTAATCTTATTGCATGCGTGTATATATAATGGATTTAAAAAGACTGCCTTTGTGGACCATGATGTGTTTGTGCTCTCCAGGATGTTATGCTGATTGTATGCCAGATGTCGAGGCAAATTTTAGAGGATGCACTTTGTATAAAATTTCCCAAAGGGAAAACTATGTCAACTTGAAGATAAAATGAAGATTTCTACTCCCTTCCCCTTTCTTTTTATATATTTGTTGGAAGGCTGCTTTGTTAGATGCTTTTGTTTTTAAATAGAGGATTGTCTGTACTCTGTGTATCTCTGATGTTTTAAATCTAATATATCATAAAAATCAAGCCTTGTCTTAAGATGATGTGGACCTGGTGTTCTTTATGTCTGTGATTAATTATTGAGTGTCTGCCAAATGAGTTCTTGTTCAATTGTTTGCTATGCATTTGAATGTTAATCAAAACCAAATATAATTTATTGAAAAAAATGTTTTATTATTACATTCCTATTTCTTTATTTTCTCAGATGCATCAATTCCCGAATTGTTTTTAGTCTTCTAGTGGAAATTGTGTAGAGAAAATCACTCCTCCTTTGTGTGATGAGTTTTGTGTTTACACTAACCCCCACCCCATATCTCTTTTTAGAGTTATGGGAAATTCAGGCTGTGTTATTCATCTAAAAACACACATTTATTTGCCTTTTGTAGGTAGTCAGTTAGACTTGGGTCTGGGAGTTGAACTAGGTCATTTCTCAAAATATTTCCTAGCTCTTTTCCTGTAAGTCAGTGGCTGGACTTTTTAAGTCAGTTGCAGATTATTTTTAAAAAGCACTGTTGACTTAATATTTTATCTGCCTCATCTGTAATTACGCTCATTTCAGATCAGTAGTCTTTATTAAGTAGTATGAGAATGCTCTTAGCGTTGCAAAATGTTTCTGTTTCCCTGTTCCTTCTGTAGGGTAGATCCCAGCCAAATCTCTGTAGGCAGCTCACAGTATTCAGCAAGAACTGGTTTCTGTGACTTTCATGGGATTTAGTGGTAAGGCTCCCATGTCATCCATCATTCACGGTAATAGGCTGAAGACTTTACTGGAAAACTATGTATTAGGACAGACTTAGAAAACAGAATACCAATTGTGGCTCAGAAAACACTTTGAGGAGCAGTAAAAAGAGGCCTTTAAATAAATAAAGAAAAAATGTTTTGTCTGTCAGAACCAAATAGCTTGTGAGACTTTATCTAGTGTTTAAATGAAGTTACAGATGTGTCAGACTCTTTGCTTGTTCAGAAAATGGAATGCTTTTGCAGATAAGCTGTTTGTTTCTCCTGCCCTCCCTTTTTCTCTCTCCTTCCCCAGCARCCTTCCCAGTGAAACACAATATACCCATTAGCTGTGATACTGCAAAACAAACATCTCTTCTGCAGTAACAGCTTGTCTATTCGCTGAAAAAGAAATATATTGTTTGGTTTGAAAGGCTGTTCTAATTGCAAAACCTGACACTGTGGTCAAATTTAGGGGGTGGTGGTTTATTCTTCAGCTCACTTTTGCTCTTCTAATCATTAGGACAAAACAGAATTTTAGTTTTATTCAGAGAGATTGTCTTTTAAAACTGAACTAAAGCAGTAGAAATCTTCCAGAGACGTTGAAAAAAGAAATATTTTTACAAATGGTTTTGTTAAATAGATCTTCCATGACAGCTCCTGCTGTGAAGGGTGAGAAATACCAGAGGTCTGGGAGAAAAGCAGATGAGACCTTCAGCTACCTCCTCCTTCAGAAGATGATGGGTTTGAAATCTTGCTGTAAGCTGGGGTGAGCAGAAGAGAGACTGACAGCATGCATGGGCGCCTGGGCAGCCTTGCAGGGCAGGTGGAGAGTGGAGGGGGGGCATGTCCTGAGGGGCAGGAGTGGTGGCTAAGGTGCAATAAACCTTCCACCTCTGCTATTTGCAGCCTAATCTCTGCTGCGGTACCAGCAGTGTGTAGTAATAATGAATTGCCTTGTGTTTGTATAGRACTTTGTATTTGCTAGACTAAGAGGGCACACATAGTAAACAATGTCAGAAAGTGGGATAAATCAGATGCTGTCTTTGTGGTGTTAAGTGATGTTGAAGACTTGTTTTGGTTCCTCAGTGTACTATAGTCAAGGTTTTTGAAGAGTGACTAAAGATTTTTTTTTTTCTTCTTCTTCTTCTTTTGTAGTTTTAGCCAGGCTTAAGAGACCTTTAAAAGCAGCATCTTCTAAGTAGAGGTCATAACCCCAGGTAGAGCTGCAGTAGCTCCGAGTTCTCTGATGAACTTCACAGATACTCAACCCTCATTGAGTATTTTTTTTTTCTAGGGCAGAGGTTGCCACTTTGAGAGTTGGATGATCGTTGCTTGGAAATAGAGCGGTGGGCAGGAGGAGGAAGCTCGGTATTATCTGAAAATCTGACACATGTCATGCCTCTAGAATAGAAATTATGGAGCGCCCAGCTCTTTGGTCGCTCTTACCTGAAGAGCGTGCCTGCGACGCTTTGCCCATCTGCAGCAGCAGTTGTATGCCAGAGTTGCTGTAGGATGTGTCATTAGCTCTTGGTGGGCTGCGCGATGTGGGAATCAGGACAAGGATAAACACTGCAGTGAGGAGAATGAGTCAGTGTCGTGTTTATGTGGCAGTCAGTCAGGCTAGACTATCGTTTCTACTTTCCTCTTTTCTATCACCAGTGGACCAATGCTATTTTGGCTCTTTATTCTTTTTGTTGCCTGGGGCAACTTTAAAAACTCTAATTCAAATAAGTATGTTTTAAGAAAAGTACTGATGGAAGCTGTTGTTGTCATGAGGATTGTTGACCTGTGGAGAGAGTTTTTGATTTTTTTTAAGGTTTATATGGTTTTTTTGGTTTGTTTTGMGACACTATATTTATACAATGGAAAACTTGCTTAATGAGGCTTGTGATCAAAACAGATAGATTAGGAACTGAAAAAAGTGGGCTCTGAGATGTGAGTAGAAAAGGGGCTGCTAGCTGGTGCTTGCCAGTTCTAGTCTACTGAACCAGATGATTTCAATATCCTGCGATACGCGCATGTGCAGAAAGGTCATTGTCTGAGCAGAGTAAACTGTTGGGGGCGTGTCTTATTTACAAGTCTGGAAACAAGTTCAACCATGATGTAAGATTATGAAATTCCAGTGTAGAGAACTGCTTTGCAAAGATTTCTACCAGGTCCGAATATAGACATATGTTTGCAATGCAACTGTAGTGTTTTGCAGTTGTTAGAGCAACCTTTGATCAAGACTGTGGCTTATTAGTCTAAAAGCAACTTCCTTTGTATACCCAAGTTTTCATTAATCTAAACAAAGCAATTTCATTTGTTATATAGATGTATTCACTTTTATCTTTTATAAATCCCTGTAGGTTGTTTTCACATGTAGTCAGGACTTGATCTGTGAGGTTTCACACGTACTAAATCTCTTTTGCTGGGTAGAGCATGAACTACTAGTAGTCATAAAAATCAGTGGGTTTGAATGAATGGGGAGCCACAGCAGAGGCAGGATCCATCCTCACCGAGTTTGCTGAAGAATGTGGACCTCATGCAGTCGTATTTTGGGAAGCATTTAAGAAACGTATGTATATATGTATGTGATAGCCACAGCTTTTGTGAGACTATCTTTTGAAATGTTTCACTGGAAAATATTGTTTCTTGTGGTCTGCAAAAGTGACCCTTCTTAGAGATCTCAAGCTGGATATTCTAAAATTGGGAGTTGATTTCAGTGTTTTGGTTTTTGATGGAAAAACTGGTGTGTAACCTGACTTGTGTTAGTGTAATTCTCAAAGTATTCTGTGTATTCATTTTTACATTGTAGCCTGAAAAAAATTTATTTGTAGAGTACAAATGTAAGAGATGATAGGGAGCAGCTCTGAAATTCCTGCATATACTTTAGGTTTTCCCTTACTTACTAAATCACTTGTATGAGGTCAGGTAACTTTTTCATGTTTGCAGTGAATCCTTGGTTGTCTGTATTTTCCAACTGTGTGCATAACAAAGCTGTTAGCATCAACAAACTTTTAATATACTACTCCTTCCCTTAGGTACCATGTAACTGAAAAGTTAATGTACTAGAGAGAAGGATCACTAGAATAGTTTTTTCTTTTGTGCAATGTGTGTCAACGATTCTTAAACAAGCAGTAATAGAGGACTGTTGTAATGACTGACTATCACCCTCTGAAGTGAGCCTTCCTTCTTGCAAAAAGTCAATACTAAAGATGGTGATTTAGCAGAAAACTCCGTGTGTTAGGATTCCTGAGGCATCTTTCACGCTTGAGCTATGTTTTAAGGCTCCTTTTTAAAAAAGAAAATACTCTTGTTGCTATAGTGATAGGCTTGAAGATTTAAAGGCAGGTCATTAACATTTCTCTCAGCAGAGCTGTAACAGCTGAGGAATGTTTCTGGACAGTTTGCAGCCAACATTGCTTAATGAGCTACGGGTGACACTTTGGTTACAAGGTGATGAGAGCTGTGCAACAGCAGATGTAGATTAGAATGGGTGGCCACTGGTAGATAACCCTGGACAAAATGGAAATAAGTAACAAGTTTATAGGAAAACAAGTAGTTTACATAGCAGAAGTAGTTGACTGTGAAATTACAATGTTAGTTGTTGCATTAGAATACATTATGACTTTTTTTTTTTTTTTACTTTATCCTAAGCATCATCTTTGAAACATTGTTCAGTAACTTGTTTCTACATTTAGTTGTTTGGTTTTAAAAAAACCCAACAACTTCTGGATCTTTTTTTTCTTTTACTGGGGAGGAACAACACGGAAAGTGAGTGCAAAATTTTCTTCTTTTTTTTTTTTTTTGTTATCTTTGAGAAGATATCCTTGAAATGATATGTGATTGAAGAGTATGCCCTGGGATAATGTTAGTTACTGAGTTACTGTTGAAAAGAAGTGTGTGTGGGTGTTTATCGAGTTGTAATGAATTTTGATATAGAATTCATTTTTTTAAAAACAAAGTTAGCAAGTGAGTTAATCTGTTTGTACAGGATGGCTACATCCTAATGTTGTGGGGTTTTTTTTCTTCATGCATAGTTTGAAAAAGAAAAGGCAAGCCAAACAAAACACTGAGACTGTCTCCGCCAGTTCCCCTGGATCTGGATCTCCTATTTCCAAAACTTCTTCTGAGAAAGATGATGAAAGTAAAGCCATTTTGGAGCAAATCAGTTCTTCTGAAGACAACTGTAGATTTGCTGGGGAAAAGGAAACTGCTCCAGACAAAGAAAAGAAAAAGAAAAAATACAATCAACTGAAAGACATCAGGCGCACAGAACTTAAAAGATACTATAGTACTGGTGAGTTATGTTAATGCTATAGTATTTTGAAATGTTTGTTTTGATAGCTTGTTAATGTACTTTTTGTATATTTTATACCCTTTCCTAAAAAGGATAATTGACTTTGGATTGTCTTAAAAATGGACAAAAAAATATAGTCCTATGTATCATCTGCTTCTAACTTTATCCTGCCAATTCTTAAAAAAATGTATTTCTTGTTTCTCAGTACAAAAACTTAGCATTGTTACAGGCAACAGTTAAGTTTAGTATTTCAGACAAATGATTTTTTTTTGATGATTTGTCTTGAATGTTTTATGGCATTGGAGCTCAGGTCTTTTTTGGAGGGTTGTTTGTTTYGCAAGTTGGTACATACTGATTGAGTTTTCAGTCTTAGTTCGTATTCAGTTTTGAATACCACCAAATAAATGTTTTCTCTCTTTTTCTTTTAAGTACTTAGCTTCTGTTTGCCTATTGAAGTGTGAACAAAAAAGTAAATAAACTACACATTTTAAAACAAGATGTCAAAAGTCTTGTGTGCTGGAAAGTTTGGGATTTTTTTTCCAGCTGTATCAGTACCTCCGTTAATTGTAAGCACCTTTATTAGCTCTGTTCTTGCAAGTAATTCAGATGAATTTAATTTTTTTGCTTAAATATCTGTGAGATGATTCCAAAACAGATCTATTTGTTCTGGATTATAATTTGTTAAATAAGTTATTTTAGATGTGATTTATGAGATACTTTTCCTTCCAAACTTTCTCTTGGTATTTTATAGGAGTAAACTCTTTAAGAGAATGAGTTTTATCTTATAAGAAATCCTTTTTTAAAAGAAAAGAAAAGGCAAACAAATAAGGTAGATACCATAGAAGCAGACTTCTTTCTTGTTAACACAGTGTGCATGGACAGCTGACTTCTGAGGAGGATTCCTCATTAGGAGAAGGAACTGAATCAGCAATAAAATGTTGTTTTGCATTGACTGGCACATGGAGACTAGTCCGCATTTTAAGATTATCTCTCTTATGAGGCAATATATGCCTTACAGAAAAACAAATCTTGGAGTAATGTCTCCTAGCAAGCACAAGAGATTAGTGATTTATTGGTCAGTGCATGATTTTTGGCAACTAACAAGATCAATAATTTGGAAACTAAAAGAAAACTTGCTTCTCCTTTGTCTCAAGTTCTGACCACTGCGGTCTTGAACAAAATCTTTGGAATGAGAATTGAAAGGATTTTATTGAGGAGCGCATGTGCAAACTATTCCTAGCTTGTTAATATGCTACCGTGTATTTAAAAAAAAAAAAAAAAACTTTTTTATGATTAACATGTCACTGAGAGACATCAAAATATAAACTTCTGCTGTACTGATAGTAAAGTGTTTCTGCTAAAAGTGGCGATTTATTCCTGGTTTGTACCTAAAGGAATTCAGAGTTTCGTGAGGTAGTTGAATTTTGTTTGCAGTGTTTCAATAGTTTTGTGAAATACTTTGTGACAGTTGGGACTTCCCTTGCAGAAGTGAGGGGGAAAGGGAGCAAGTGGCAGCTCAGAGGTGCGCAAATGCGGTGCCTGGGAATGCTGTCGCTTCTCGCCTTCTGCCCATCCCTGCAAGGCTYCCACTCTGCCTTCTCCCTACGTCGCTCTTACTGAAGAGTACTTCTGAGCTTTCCAAGGGAAAAAATAAAGCACTCTAGGCCGTCTTTGCAGAGGGAACCCGTGGTCTGTGATCCAACAATCACTATTAAACAAGCATTAAYGTTTGTTTAGTAAGTGTTAATATGTTTAGTGCAGACTGACATTGTTGGGGGGTGACTTGAAATGCTTTTAACTGTCATGCAGATGTTTTGAGGCCTTTGGGTCCTGCAATGCCTTAAGAAATCCAAGAATTTAGTTCTGTTATTGAGCTGAACACAGACCTGACTAACACAATCCACAGAGAACCCCCTTTGTTTTTTAAATTCTATTTTCAGTTGTTCCTAAATAAAGACTTTTACCCAACTGGAGTGTCAAAATTGTGGAAGTGGAAGTTTAGAGAGAGATGGAAAGTTGTTGATTGTGAAATGAGCATAATAGCTAGGTGTTTCCTATGCGACTGTCAAAATGAAGTAATTTGGGTTGAAACATTAGTCTCCATAGTATTGCTTGGCATTCCTGCTGCAGCTGTGCCAGCCAAAGTGATTACTACGCTTAGCCATTTCTTATTGCAGCTCTCTGGAAAGTCGCCACCTTCACTAATATGCTGACTAAACAGTTGCTGAAAGCTCTTCCTAAGCCCACTGCAGCCTCTGTGAACTGGGTTAGTTTAAACATCCTGCACCTGCACGGGGGAGAGGACAGAACCGCTCTGTCTCACTGAGCTGAGTTGTGCGTGAAGGTGTGAATTCAGCAGTTCCCTGATGGAAGATATGTTAGCTGTATTGGTGGGAAGATACTTATTGCCAAATTTGGAAAGGCTTTATTTTTGAAATGTTGGTATAGCTCCACGTGAAACTGGCTCAGAGAAATTCCCAGTGCATAGACGGTGCAGTGTCTTCATTATTTAAGATTATAGGTGCATGTACATAAGATTCTTTTCTTCCACATGATTTCTTCCCTTTGAGTTATCCCTTTATTGACTTTTCTGAGATGTTTTGACTAAAATAGCTTATGGCTAATCATTTTTCTGAGTGTGTTTGCACAGAGGCTTGATTTTTTTTTTTTTTTTTTTTTTTTTTTTTTTTTTTTTTTTTTTTTTTTTGCTTTCCAATTATTTAGCTTCAACTTAATGCCTAGAATTTTAAGAAAATCTCATATTGGAGTTGCTAGTGTTTTTTTTAAATGCTTTCTGCACTTTGCTGAAATGCTTTCTTTTCCTAGTGAAAAGAAAAATGCGTTAGCTACAGCTACAGTCCTGCAGGTTCTCATCTCTGTGTTGGTATGATGATGCATATGTAATTTATTTCACGGCTTAATGGAAGTTCTGTCATAAGCTGCTTTGAGCCTAGAAAGGTCACGTCTGTCAGTCTAACAGAATGAAGACCTCTGTCCTCCGAATAATCTCCCTTTCATGTTTTGCAGGGTCATAAATCCTTCTTTATTTATTGTTACTGGAGAAACAGGGGGAGAACGTTACATCTCACTATAATTTGTTCCTGACACACCATGTCGCTTCATTAGAAGCTTGTAAATCTGTTTGCCATTATGAATTTGTAAATGCTGACAGTGACTTCCTTGCTGTTTCACTTTGAATGTCATTCCTTTCAATGGATTTATGCAAGAGCTGTTATTTTCTGTCAGAAGGATTTTATTGACTCAGTAAATCCCTCTTCTCCAGTAGCATGATCATAATGCAGTTTCTGAAGGCTGTGCAGAACTGGAGGCTGTAGTGCTCCCTGCCACATTTTGTGGAAAAGAGAGTGGTTAAAAGACTCTTTTTTTTCTTTGAAGAAGATGGAAGTGCAGCTATGGAGTGAAAAGCTCCTCGCCGAGTCTGCACAAAGTGCCATGTTGTGTTATTGTCTGCAGCCAGTGGGTGGCATCACAGAACCGAGGAGGAAGAGTTGTGGCTCCTGCACCCTGTAGGAAGGAATCCTCCAGCATCTGTCTACTTATGCAAGATTATTCTGTACAACATATCTTCTAGCACTGTGATGGCACCRTTACAAGTATCCTAATGGTATGCAGTACCAATCGTGTCTCTTGAGACACTGCTAAGTGGTTGCATAGATCCTGCTGCCAGAAGATTCCTCCTGTGTAACTTCATCTTTTCTCTTAGCCCTTGTATTGTTCTTCAATAAGAATAACTTGGGCCATTCAGTCTCCAGATCTGATCCTATAAGACATTGCTTTTCAGATCTTGCCCTTTTTTCTTGCCTTAAAGCAACAGAGGCACAGATAATGCTTGTCCTTCTTTTCTGAGGAACAATGGGAGTAACACTCCTTTCTTCTTAATTTTTCCTCATCTCTTGGCTTGTGAGGCAGTCAGCTTCTTAACTTAATCTTACCCTTTCTGCTGTTATTGCTGCAGTAATCTTTTTTCAGACTTTTGAGGGTGYATCTGTCCAGCACAGTGCAATGCTTGGTTAGGCACCCTGGCTGCTATACCCAGTGCCAAGGATGTCATACCCTTCTTGGGATAAGATTTGATATGCTTCTGGGACTTGGCTGCTTAGTTCAGATGCACCTCCTGTGGGAAGTCCTGTTGAAAATGTTGACTTGCTAAGCTTCAATTTTTCTTGGTTTTGTTTTTTTCCCCCGATGTCACAGGCTTCAAAACACTTTCACAGACCCGAGGCTGAATTCCAGGAACCCTGGCTTGGAGCTATAGCAGACCGGAAGCACCAATTTCTTGGCCCAAGGACAGAGTCCACTGGGATAGACCTTTTGGGGGGGACTGCTGTGAGACTAGGAAACCAGGATTCCTGTCAGGAATTGCTAAACAGGATGAGGATTATTATTTGTGTTTTGCTGGTGAAGACCCTGAAATGTAAAAATCTGGCCTCCTTAAAACAGACAGTGGAACCGTGGTGTAGCTTAGGGTTGAACACAGCCCTCTGAATTTTGTCCATTTATTTATTCCAGCACAATAAAATGTCTTGCTACCAGATGTGCTGAGTATCCCCAGGTTCCACTGGTTTCCCTTGAAATCACAAGCCATCAGCATGTTTGAGGAGTTGGTCACCATTAAAGTGAAGAATGTACCGTAGAGAAAAGTTTGGTTTAAGTGACTTGTCCCTGAATCACACAGATATTTTATCTTATTAGCTGAATAAAATGCAGTTCACTAGCTTATCTTTCTGCTCTTTAATCACAAAAAACATCCTTTCTCTTGAAATGTGTACAGTGAATGAGACAGGGGACTGTTTGAAGTTCTGCAGCAGGTAAGGGGGACGTGAGACTAACAAAACCTCCTTTTATTTCATCTCTTCAATTTCTGCCCAAAACAAGCCAGGGGTCTCAAACACTGGGACAAGAGTCCTGAGGGGGAAAAATGTGCCAGTGTAATGAGATAGTATATTGTGTGTGAGCAGGGGGTGCCAACATATCTCCCATAAGCCAGAGGCAGAAAACAGTTTCCTTTTGGCTTGTGCTCCCTGACATTGCTTGGACAGGAGGGGATTTRGAGGCAGCACAGCACATGTGCAGTTACCAAGTCCCTGAGCCTTCTGGTTAGCTGGCCCAGAACAAATGGTAGTAAACAAAACAGAGAGGATATTGCGATTTTCAACACTCATGATGTAGCCAGATCTGCCAATTGGCACAGAATCAAGAGGCCAGGAGTGCCTGCTGTCAGGTTCAGAGTTAAAAGTTGCTTGTAAGGCAGTGAAAGTCTAGAGAGAGTTTAAATTCATAAAAAAGTGGGGCACATATGGAACCTACTTTGCATAATAGTTGCTAATCCTTGGCTTATTTTCTAAATAAGCTTAATCTGAAGAGGAATTTTCAGCATGTATTGAGTTGAAAATTGAGACTTTCTTGTGCTAATGTGTCCTAGTTTTCCCTTCTCTACTATATGTTTTTAAATATGGTTGTTCAGCAGTAGGATGCAGTTGAGGACTTAATTAAGGTGCTGCTTATAACCTGAAAAAGGAAAAATGCATTTAAAAATAAATCTGTATGAGTTCTTGCTGGCAACTGTCTAATGTTGATCAGTACTAATTACTGGGGGCTTGTTTTGGCCGCCTCTGTTCATACTGAAACGTACTTTGTGAGTAAATCACTTTGATTATTTACAACAAATTTACAAACTGATCTTACCCTTCTTTATTATAATGGTAAGAGGAACAGGAGGTGAATTTTCCTAAGGTTTTGACACTTTGCTGTACCTTTATGTTTCAGTTTGGCTTCAGACTGCAAAAATGGGGTGAGGAGCATGTGTAAGATGGGGTGAAAAGGGAAAGGAGAATTCTTCTTCCAAAATCAAGATCTCAAACAGAGGAAGGGATTATTTAATTAGCTGTAATTACATGGATAGAATAACAAGGGGTTTGGAATGTCTTATTTATGAGGGTAAAGAGGACTTGATTGGTATTGGCCTGGATGGGAGGTGTCACATAGTTGGTATATTAGCATCATTTGCTGAAACCAGTTAGAAAGGATGAGGTGGACCAGGAACTGGAGAGTTGTCGGTTTCAGATCACCTCTTTTGGAATAAAGAACAAATGATCTTGAATCACAGTGGATCAGTGTTATGGTGTTWATACCTTAAGTTTAAGCTGAGATGTTAATTGGTGCTTACTAGAAACTGTCAGACCATAGAAGGAATGCCTTGTCCACAGACAGGGGAATTTGATCTGAGCAGCAGGTACCAGAAATAATGCTGATAGCAGTTAATTTCTAAAAATTAACTTGAAAATATTTTAATGTTTCTTGAGCTTCCAAAGTGTGGAATCCTGTTTTAAGCCACATCTTGACGGATGAATTCCTATTTAGTGTAGAGCTAAGGTAAAGATGTAAATGAACAAAATTTATATTACATTGTATGTAATCCTTAGGAATTACCTAACAACATACTACAAGGTGCCTCAAAACCCACAGTTAAGACCGAAGGCTGAGCTGTTTTTAAGTCTGCTGTTAGATTGAAGTGAAGTTTATATGATTTTATAAAACCAAATTGGAAAATTGGGCATTGATAAATTGTTAAACCAATGTAAATTTCAAGTGAGAAATTAGGGAACTGAAATGGGAATGTAAAGAATAGAAGATGCAAACTCTGTCCAGTAACATTAAAGAATTTCTTAACTTCATTAAGAACAAAAGAGAAACTAGAAACAATTTTGGTTCATTATAGTGGTTTAATTTTCAATAATTTTCTGGTTTTGGCCTCTTGGAAGAAGGGAAGAGAGAGGAAAATAGATGATGTATTCACATTCTCTCATGTGAATCTGTCCACTCAAACAGTTAAAAATGATTTAAATAGCTTAATAGAGTTTTTTTTTTTTTTTTTTTTTACTGCCAGATCTACTTTTCACGTAGGAGCTTTAAGAGTTGACTGAATAACATTCTTGATCACTTTTTTTTCCCCCCAGAAAGCCTTAAAAAAAGGTTGATACAAGATCTGATATTCCTTTCTTTAATTTTCAAATAGTCAATCAAGGACTTATTTTTGCTTATATTATAAGCTTATTTTATAAGCATTATGTTGCAGATGTTACATGCTAGTATTTTGTGAGGCCCTCAAGGTTATATTCAAAAACATCAAGAACCCTAAACTTGGGTGGTATCTTCTTTGGGGTAGGATGACTGAACAAGTGCTTCTAGTTCTGAAGGGATCAGTAGCTTGTTCTGTGTGACTTAACACTTTTGTATGTGAAAAAACACCTAATTATCCAATCTGGACAAAGTTGGAAGAACTGTAAACAAAGCAAGTTACCTGTACTGAGTTACGTGAATTGGTTGGTAATTTGAGCACACACAAATTATGTATATTTTACAACCAGGCTGAAAACAAAGATTTCCAGGATAAGGGGACTAACTCTTAACTCTGAAAAATTACTTGAGCTTATGATGGGAATATTGAACTGAATGTAAACTTGCAGAATGTCTGTTTGATGGAAGGGAATAGTATGGGTGCTTGGAAACTGCATGTAAGGGAATAATGGGGATTATGGTGTGACCGCTCCCGAAACACTGTGTTTAAGTCTGGTGTCCATGATTCTAGGATGCAGAAGCATTAGAGGGGAACTCAGGAACGGCCATGTATTTCAGGCTGGAGCTTCATTCTCTAACAGTGGTCACAACTGGATGTCTGGGAGCAAGATTAAGAATGGGATGAATTTTATGTAATTATCCCCCCTAATGTTCTTCCATCCTCCAACCTTTTTCAGCTGGGAGGGATCTTCTGAGATGCTTGTAGTTTGTGCATATAGGGATTGCTCTTCCAAATGCTTGTCTTGTCTCTGCCTGGGCCTATGTAGATTTCTTGGATCTGCAATATCCTGTGGCAAAGAGTCCACAGGTTTGCTATCATTTGCATGAAGAGCAGCCTCACTCCTGCTAGCTGTGTTCGGTGACCCCTGGTCCTTGTTCTTGAGGGAACTATGAACAGTCAAACCCTACACACCTTCTGCAAGCCTCCTTTAATTTTTGTAGTCTCTCTGCAAAATGCTCTTTCTCCATCATTTGTTTTCTGGGCTGAAGAACTCAGACATGCTTCATGTGGAAGCTTTGCTCATTCTTGTCATCCTTCTCCGAACCTCCAGAAGCTGGGATATTGGAGCAGGGGGTGTTTTTGCTCTTTACTCAGATTCTCTGACTTGATTTACTGTGAAGCTCCATGCAAGCACAGCTGGAGGAGGAAGCAAATGTTTGGGAACAGGAAGAAGCTGTATAGGACTCCTTAAGTTGTAACTTTTATTGAGGAAAAAATCCAGAGCCTTATCCTAAATTACCTGCGTATGTAATTGAAATGTGAGCTTTAGCAGGCTAGGACATGGAGAGAGACAAGTGCAGATAAGAAATCAGAAACGCCTTTTTAAGTGGCACTGATTAATGAGGGGAAAAAATTATGAAGGGTTATGGTGGAATTTCTATCACTGGGGCAAAATACTAGGATTTAATATTTTCTAAAATTTATATTCTACCATAGCAGTTGCTCAAAGTAGGATTTTAACATAGTGAAATCTTGTGAACTTTTTGGCAAAGGTCAGATTAGAGCATGACGTGACTGGTGTTTGATCAGCTAAAGCTAATCTCTGCTGACCAAATGATATGCATTTTCAAGAGCAGTCTGTTTACCTGGGCCTGAATCTTCTGGAAGAGTGAGCACTTACATTGTTAATTATGTTTAAATAGAGACACTTAACAGCTCTGAAAATTGGTCCCTGGAGGAAGGGAGGAGAGTGGTGGAACAATTGGACAGAGCATACAGAGGCTGTGGCGTGTGTATGTGTGCAGGAGGGGAGAAGGAAGCATGTTGGAAGAATAAATGAAGAGTTGTCATATTTCCGGCTGGGATAATGAAGGGAAATAGGTGTACATGGCTAGCGAGTCCTTTGCTTCCAGGATGCACTTGCTAGTCAGTGCATGCACAGCAAATGTGACAAATATGGGTTGGTCTGAACTTYTTGGTGTGTGCCAGCCGCTGGTGCAGTGCGAGGACTGCATCCTGTGCTGCCAGAGAGCGCGTGTCCTGTGCAGGTAACCTGAGTGCATGCAGGGCACGAGCATCTCATCACGGGTGATTTCAGTGGTGTATCCTGGCCTGGGAGAAAGGATTGGACCTTCTTCCAGCTTTGCTTTTAGATGTTTCCTGGAATAAGATAAATTTCTAGAAAAGTACTTTAAATCCTTGTATCCCGCCTGGGAATTTCTGACTAGACTGAGAACATTGCTGGAAAACCCAGACATATGGTAGGTACCCTGTGAATGAGCTCCTTAAGGCTGCACAGGACCAGCAGAGCTGTCCAGTGGCTTCCACTTGCTTGTACTCTCCTTCTGGGAGGACTGGTAAAACCACACAGACTGGATTCTTCACCCTCTTCCCCTCCCAGACCTCCAGAACCAGCAGTCTGGGCACCTGCAGGGCTATCACCCATGGCACTGGGGTGAATGTCCGCGCCGTAGTCTCACCTCCCTCTTCCATGCAGCCTGGGCATCTCTGCCCACGGAGAAGMAGCAGAATGTATACTTTGTAGTTTCAGGCATGAGGTTTACATTTATAAGATTTAATCTTTTTACAGGAGGAACAGTTCTAACTGTTTCATGATCCAAGTACAAAAGGAACACATGAGACATTTCAAATCAAAGTGTGAATCTTTTAGCCTCCAGACATAGGTAGCTGCATACASTTGTTCTTGGGGATCCTACATAACTTAAGCCTGGTACCCCAAGGCTTTTAATTTTTCTTCTGAAACTGCTTCCTGTATTTTGCTTGAAATACACTGCAGGAAATTAATCTATATACTGTGAAAAGTAGAACTGCTTGGACCTGTGTTTAAATAATCATGCAAGGTTAAGCCAGATCTTTTTTATTTCGTAATGCTCTTGCTCCCAGCTTTCCAAGTTGACATCCCCTAATGTCTCATCAGTCTGTCACTGTGTCGGTGATGTGACTCAGCAGACTACACTTGGGTTCAGTATCTTATATAAGCTGAGTTGCTCTTTTCTGTAGCTCCCAAAGGTCTGTGTAACAATGTGCTGGCAGTCAGCAACGCATCAGATGCCGATGTCATCTTTGTACACAAAAGCAGGTATATATGTTTGTATGTTTAGAGTCTTTCTGATTTTCATGTATGTTTTTAACTTGTAACATCATAATTACCAATGAATAAACAAGGGGTACAGCAGGCTTTTTGAAGAGTTTTTGTCCCTGCATGTTTAAATGGCAGAACCTTCACAGACAAGCTGCTGTGTATTCAAGAAGCAAAGCAAACGAATAAAACAGCATGTGTAGTGTTATTTTGAAATATGCGTAACTTTTGTGATGCCTAAGTAGACATTCTCTCAGCCCTGATCTATTAGCAGATTAGTTTTCTTCATGTTGTGTATTGTATTCTGATTTAATAGATAGATAGTCAGAAATTTTATAGCAGTAGTGTTGTGATAGATATATTTAGGTTCTGACACTTAACTCGATAGGTTCACTGAGAAGCTATGTGTCAGACCAGAGAGAGAGACCGATGGGCAGCTTCTCTTCCACTCGTCTCCAAAACCCCACTATAAAAACTCCCACGGTGCACTTTATTAAAGAGCTTAAGCCCAGGCTAAGGCCACACTGTTACTGAAGAAGATGTCCTGCCCTTCCTTCTCATCAGCCCAGCTGCATGGTCCCCCTCCCTGCCTTTGCCTCGGGAGTTAAGGAGCTGAAAGCAGAGCTGCTTTTGCTAGGGTTGGTATGTAGCGACCTCTGCCAATGCAAGGCTGGTGGCGGAAGGGAAGGTTGGTGGAATCACCCCTTTTGGCAGCAGCTTTGTCACAGATTGATTTAAGCCTTTTTTGGGGCTGTGTCCAAATCCAGTACTGCTCCAGAGTGGTTGTTAAGTCTTTTCTCAGAGAAGAGCTGTATGGAGTCATATGCATTAAACCTTTGATTGCCAAGGTATTTGTGTTTGAAAAAATTAAATGTATGAAAAGATAGATTCTAAGCACTGTTTAGTCTTATAAGCCTATCTGGTATTTTTCTTAAAAAAAACAACCCAAAACTTAACTTGCAAGATGAAATTACGTTTGGGGATTTTTGTTGGAGGAGGTGTGTGCTGAGAGTGTTTCCTGAGGAAGTTCTTTGCGTTTTCTCATTTCTCCTTCTCCATTTTGTTTCTAAACTTGAATAAATACCAGGAGAGCCCTGAGAAAGACAGTGAGTATGAAAGCTTTCCTTCCTGTACCTGTATCTTTTTTTCAGTAACTGAAAACAGGATGTAGAATTTGCATAAGAATTGGATTCCTGACCACATAGATACCAACTGTCTGAAGGGCTAGTCAAGCACGTGACAGAAAATGAGAAAGACCTTCTGTATCTGATCTAAGGATAAGTGTAGTTCTCTTCTTGCAGTTCCTGGTAACACAGACTATTTCTGTAGTGTGTTCAAAGATTGATACGTCACCTACACTATGCTTTTTGGTCTGATTTATGAGTTGATGCCACAGACACCCCGCGCGGAATATACATCTTGCAGCTGAGCAGCTTAGCCAGAAAAGCTATTTCACATGCAGTTGATAATGAGAAAAATGGTATCCCAGGGTGCCCCCATCCAAGGCAGCACTTAACAAACTCTTTATTACTGTCTTTATGAAACTGCAAATGTGGATTTTTATTCTTGATTATAAAGAAAATTAGAACATTCATGCAGAAAAAGTGTTAAGTAATTTGTTCTGTTTTTTTCATGTAATTCACCTTGCTAGTTTTTGGGGTGTAGACTTCTCTGACAGTGGTCTTTTAAGTGTGTGATCACTGTTGCAATGTGATAAGATGGCTAAAACCCTCTACTGGCTGATAATCTGGTAAAGCACAAAATTCATCCTGCAACTCCATCTGGCTATATCAGTTCATTCAAGGGGACCTTTCATGCTACACAAATACAAGAGGAGAACTACATGTTTTAGAGGTAGACTCTTAGAAGGGATCTTGGGGTAGATTGAATGATCTTGAACTAGGAATTGGAAGAAGTGAAAAGAGATGATGTGAACAGATTCTAATGTTGAGTCCGCGCTTTTATATCAGTAAAGTCAAACTGTGGAAGGGGAGGAGGTTTCTTGATGCTGAGTCTGTGATTGTCTTATGCAAACTGATGCTTCTGTGGAAGGTTGCTTTAGTATTGGTTTGCGTAACACCAATCTGACTAGTGGAGGACTAGAACAGACTGTTGCCAAACAGTGCTGAGCATATAATAACGCAGTTTTGGAGGTTTCTGCCATGTACATACCACACGTTTACCCAGCAGCTTTGTTGAAGCTCGTGCTAAAGTTTCTATTGCTACATCTTTGCTTTGGCTGTTATCTGTGCTTCTGAAGTTAAAGGTAGCTCTTGTGTACTTGTACACTCTGTAATTACTTCCCTGATAGCTGTGGACCTCATAGCCAGTAGCTATTTAATCTGCCCTTAGGTGGTAGGCATCCATTGCTCGCAGGCTGTTCTTTGTGTGGCTTGTTGATAAATGTTTGCTCTGAAGGAGGATAAAGCACTGAGCTGAAGATGTGGTATTTGGCAGCTGAGTACAGTTAATCTAACCTGGCAGTGTCAACACTGAGTAGGACTTTGGTCTGTCTTGTGGATAGCTCAGGTGAATAACATGCCCCCAAGTCCATCTTACAGTGGCTGTCAGTGCTCGGTGAGGTGACAGCAGGGAAAGGCAGTTGTTGAGGGCAAATGGAAACTAGGTCGGTGTGTGGGAACAAGCGTGTCTGATGGAAACGATGATCACTTCCTATTGTTACAGTTATGTCAGTATTTCACTGTGGCTATCCACGGCCTGAATAAATATATGATTACAAGTACTTCCACAGTAAATCTAGTTATATCACATACAGCAGGGGAGACCACTAGCAAACATTTTCCCATCCCAAATTTTCTGTGGATTTCGTTTAAAATGTTCTTGTCGCACCTAAAGCTTTGTGTAACAAGATCTCCTTTTATTTCACCGCTGCTTTATCTAGATGCAGGAGTGCACAGTAGTGGGTTGGAAGGCTAAAATTATGATCTGTGTTTGTATCCAGGCAGTATCAGTGAGAACTGAGGAGAAGCTTCGGAAAAAAATTTGAATAAGATATATTAGACATAGGACTGATTAGGCAGAGAGAATACAAATAATTGCTCCTTCTTGGGGGAAAGAACAGAGTTAGGACTTGGAACTACCACCCAAGTGCTTTTACATGTGATGTGGGTAGCTTTTTTCAGACGTTCCTGTCCCTCCTCCCATCTCCCCCAGTGCTGACACCAAGCTTGGTTAAATACCACCTTGCCATGGGGAGGGCTGGGCAGGTTGGGATGGAGTGAGAGTTGCCAGCGGTTCATRCATCAGTGGAGGATGAGTAGAAACTGAAGCTAGGAAGCTGCTTACTTTTCAAAATGTAGTCAAGAAGTTAAGCTGTCCAAAACCAAGGAATTCAAAACTTCTGTTTGTACAATAATGTAGATACCTCCAACTTGTGCGGTGGTGTATTTTCGAGTAGTGTTGCTCAGTTTACAACCTCACATGCGAATGGCTCTCATGATAAAGTGTGGTCCATAAAAGGTATAAAAATGCAGTGTGAAGAGGATTAACTCTGCCATTAGGACACTTAGCTTGCAATTCTATTATGCTTATATTAGCAGTTTATTCATAGATCTAGAGGAGCTGCTTATGTGCTTGAATCTAGTTCTCTACTATAGTAACTGTTTCATATAATTTCTTATAGCTCCATTTTAAAACTTAAGAGGGCTTCCTCCCCTCCTATATCTGCTACTCCTTCTTATTGCTGTCATGTCAACCATCATATTTTGTGCTAAAATTTATTCAGTTTATGCCATCTGTATCTTTCTGGTTGTTCCTCACAATCTTTAAGAGGAATGCACAAGTTCCATATATGAAAGATGGTTTTCTTTTTTAAATTTCTTCCTTAAAGTAGCCCAGGCTAGATAAAGACTAGCTCCCTATGCCTGGTGATTTTAGTTTTCTTAGGCAATGGTTTCATTTTACATATGAGTGATATCAAGACCTTGGTGTTCAACAGTGTGAATTAACACCTTGGTGCCACTGAAAAGGGAGGTATTGTGCTTCTGTCCCTGCTCTGGACTGTACTGTCTCCTCCCCCTGAACTGGCACTGGCGTTCATCTGATCAAAAGGTAAGTTGAGTCAATTCATAAGACCAGCAAAGATTAAAAAAAAAAAGAAATCACTTTTCTTTTTCTGTTGAATTAGTTTTCAGTTTTAATCAGTTGAATTGGCTCACTGTGGGATTAAATGAGAGCCAGAGCCCAAGGTAAAAAGAAGTGGGAGAGGAAAAGGTCCTCTCCCCATTAGTAGCTGTTAAACCAATTTATGAAACCATRCCCTTGTGTTTGCCCTGAAGAACTGGCTATCACTTGCTAAATGACATGAGATTCAAGGAATCCAGAGCACAAAAACCATACACTTCTCTGTGGTTTGACTTTTTAAGTCCTTTGAAACTTAAATCCTGCATATCTTTGTATAATTGTACCACATTACACAAACATGGATTTTCTACATTATGAGCAAGTGAGCTATCAAACTGGTCTTCTAGGCCGCTGCAATTTTGCTGAGGTCAGGTTGGTAGCTGTATGGGTTTTGTTTCCATTACATTACTTAAACAAAAAATCAAATAGTTTTTGACATCTGCTTCTTTCCTTTTCTTTCAGGTATTTGCATATGGACAAGTTTGGTTCATCCCATAAATGCCTTCTTCTACTTAAGCTGAATTGACTATTGGTCCTGTTTGCTTTTGAGCTCAGAATGTTGTTCGGTAGCTTTTACAGTTGTTTAAAATGCGTTATATATAATTTAATTTAAGAGCCGTCTGCATTTTTTTTTCCCCTGTCCTCTAAGGTATCTACCTAGTATGTAGGGAAAACTACTTTCCCCAGTTTTAGTTTCTTATCCCTCTACCACTTTTATTTCTGCCCTTTGTTTGTGTAGCTGCAGTAAACAAATATAAATTTGGAATAATATGCCTCCTGTAGTTTTCAAGATACCAAAGTGATTTATAATGTGAAGCAAGACTACTTCTGCAGTAAAGTTCTTTGCCCAGTTCCCAAGCTGACAGTCTTGGACAAGTTTCAGAGGTCTGCAGATGTACAGCTTGTGTTGAACTTCAAGCATCTGAGCAGTCCCTTTTGGTTTTGACATGGTCTGTTGTCTATGCTTGACAAACATTTTGACATGTATGTTGACATATTGGAAATGTTTTGACAAACGTGTTCCAATATTATAGTGCAGCAGTATGAACTACCACTTGCAATAAATACAAAGTAAAATTTCAAAACACCTAAGTGTAAAATCTTCGGAAGAGATGCAGTTGCTTCAGGGTCCTAAATTGCTCTTGGAAAATTTGACCCAGGCACTTAGAAAATTTTGTCCAAAATGAAGTACCAACTAGTATCTCAACATCACTTACATCTTCTCCAAGAGCAAAGTCTGTGTATGGTTTAGTAACGCAACTCACATCTGTTAGTTTTCTGCTGGGAGGGAGATAAACCTCTCCTTTTTTTGGAGCTAGTGAGCTGTTAAATCAGTTCAGCATCAGATGTAGCTCAGCCTTGTGAAAGGAGGATTGCACATTTGTGTCTGCAAGAATTTTGCTTAAGAAAGTGGTCCAGTTGTGGCTTGGACTTGTCTTAAGAATCGTGTGAATGATTCCCTAAAATGTGATTAGCAGAAATGAGATTGCTTTTTCTTAGCTGTTTTCCTTTCCCATCTTTAAACATGAATCTCTCTCTGCTTTGAAAAGGTGTTCAGGATAATTATATTTATCTACATCACATTCCCTAGGGGCATACAAAATTATTTCACAAAATTTAAACAACCGTTTAAAAATAACCACAATGTGTGTTAAGGTTCTGCCTCAAATGCAAAAGGGAATGTGATCTGTGTTTCAGTCCACAGAGAGCTGAAGGTGTTTGCTGGTGTAACCAATCCATCTCAGACTAAGGCTACCCAACATCTGCACCACATAATCTGTTTCTCTAGCACAGAAGAAAAGCAYGTGTAACCAGCTTACTTCAGGGCAAGGAGGGACAGATAGGGTCTTTGCAGCTGGGAGGGTGAGAAAACTCCATCCAGCTGATACTATCTAATCAAACTCCTGAGCAATTGTTCTTAACCTGTATTTAGCCGCAAAGCCTGATGCTCCTCTGACCTGAAAAGTGGGTTTGTGGTCGAAAAGGCGTCACATTTTTCCACCTATATCAATTGCTTTAACAGAAACCTACTACCTGTCACAACCTTGTTTTGCCTATTTCAGACTACAAGATGACTTCATTTCCTCATGTTCTCTCCTTCCTTCTTCCCCGTGACCCAAAATATTCACACTGCAAATGGGTTGCTTTGCGCCTGGTGCAAAGGTGGGAGAGGTGCTCCCAGAGGAAAGCTCYCTGGGAGAGACCTCCCAGAGAATGGCCCATCTCCTTTTCCTGGGGGTGGATTTCGCAGGAGGTGGAGGCAGAAGCTTGCTGCCCATTGGCTTTCCCCATTAGTAGGGAATGGTTGTGCAGGCTCCATCAACAAAACAGGTGCATCTAGAATGGCTTTCTCTATGGGTTTGCTGCACTTTGATAAACATCACCATGACCTATTTCTTAAGGAGTGATCTCTATCTGCCCAATGTGCAGGTAGTACATCTATTTTCTGTCTGATATGAAGTTATCTGTTGATCTGAATCCTTCCTGTGTCATCAGACTACATGTAGACCACAATGAACACTCCTCCACCCCTACCTTTACTGGACATCCCCACTGCACATCTGCTCTTTTAAGCTTCTCTTCTGACAGTAGTGCTCAATTCAAAGCATTTTCTAGTCACCCCATTCTAGTGCTTTCTTCTGGGTGACATGCCACTTTGGCGACACCCTAGTCTCAGTATGTTCCAACTATTGCCATATTTTTTTTTCCAGATTAGATTAGATTTTTCCAGATTAGATTTAGAGCTAAAGCACTGAACTCCTGGCTGCATCTCACTGTTTTGTTTTGTTTTTTTTCTCAATGTGCAAAATTACTCTCTTGGCAGTTGTAGCATATGAACTGCCTCCCTCTGAAGATTTTTTTTTTCCTTTTCCTAAACCTCAGTGACCTTTTTAACTAGATTTTTCTTCCTCCTCTCACTTTTTAGACAAGTTCCCATGAAGGAAACTTGGAATATACGTACCTTGCCATCTTCAGCGTGAGAGTTGCTTAGTTCCTTTGTGTCCTTTGCTCGCACCCCCTGCACTGTCCCTGCAGTTCTTCTGTCTCTTGCTCTGTGTCACTCCAGCTGGTCTGTCATGCCTGCTGTGTGAAGTGCCAGCAAAAGAGGACTGTGGCATTGCCCYGGGCAGTGTCTCTTGACAGGGCTGCCCGGTGGGAGGAATCCTGATGGAGAGGCCCTTCTCCATCCCTCAGCTTGAGGGATTCCTGTCAAAACGCAGTGTACAGGCACCTCTACGTGTCCCAGTGCCCCAAAATACCCCACCACCTGAGTGTAGGTGCTGTCTTTCCTCTGACCCTGTGCATGGATGTGAAGCACTAAGAGGCTGTAAGGAAAGGATGTCAAAGGGTACTCTGTTTCATTGACTTTAGTAGTATGGAAAATGATAATTTCACATTTTGGTGCAGCACATTCAAATGATAATAAACTGTATGCCTTTTCAGTTTAAAGGAGAGCAGCTAAAAACACATTTTTGTGAAGGAAGAGGTAGATAACTGGTTAGGAAGGGGATTTAAGTCTCCTGCAAATGTTTGCGATTTTCCATGTAGAAGGGAATATCGATGGCCAAATTCTTATTTACAAATATGTTAAAATATGGTCTCCATTTATAGCAGGAGTTATGGCCTTTTTTATATCCGTTCCCTGAACTGGTTGTGATTTTGTTGTGGGCCTGTATTTTCTGGTGATTTTTTCATTCCTTTAAAAGACTTACCTGAAAAATAGGACAGAATCAGAACCATTTGTTGTTAATGAAAACAGTGGAAAATTGCTCAAGCTGTAGATGTTTCAGAATCACGTGGCTGGGTTTTTATCGCTCTGGGAATTGCTGTTGCCCTTCAGCAGGGGAAGTTTCCATAACTAAGGAGCACAGGTATGGTCATGATGGGTGACAGCTGACTTTGTTTCAGGTGACTCCAGCAGTAGAGAAACAGGAAAACAAAGGAATATGGTGATTCAGTAGAGGAAAAATATGCAGGAATAAAGGTGAAGGCTTGGCAGGAGGGTGTGGGAGAAATGGAAATCAGAACAGAAAAAGAGACACCCAAGATAGCTTCTCTCTCCTTGCAGAATTGTAGCAGACTAATGGGCATATCTGGGCCAGGGGATGTTTCTGTCTAACTCGCTGCCTTTTCCTCAGGGAGGTCTGATCAGGTGCCCAAAAGCTGAAGGCCCCTTTGTGGACATGTGCCCCAACTACTGCCACTGCATCCATTTGGGTGAAGGAAGGAATGGGGTCTCTCACTAGGATGCTGCTGCTGCTGCCTCTGGGTAGCGCTGGGATGCTGAATTTGGTGGGGGATATCCCAGATCTAGCCTCTGTGGTGATGGGGTGCACTCAGGCTTGACAGTAGCTGAAAGAAGGGCCTTTAATAAAAAAAATAATGATTTTATTACACATGCTAGTCAGCAGTTCAGATTGAGAGTAACTAGGAGAGTCAGCAAGATGCCTACAGTGACACAAAATGAAATCAGCATGTATTCAACAACTCTGTGCACAACAGCATTGCTGAAAGCTGTTAAAATGTCAGTCTAGAAAGTAGAGATGGAAAAAAAAAAAAAGTTCAGATAAACTCATTCATCTTCCCCCTCCCCCTCCCTCCTATACCAGCCAAAGCAGGACTTTCACATTCTTGCGGTTTTCCTGTCTCTCTAGAATGACTTAAATGATGCTTATTGTACTACCTACATCTCTATCACGATAGTCAGTATCAGGCCTCACTCACTGATAAGGAAGATAACTATCCCAAGAAGCTTTATTTGCTTAGTTCCATTATCAGTACTCTTTTTTTTTTAATGATTAGGTTACTGGAAGTGATTGCTACCTCCCCTGAATTTATTTCCTTCCAGATTCTTGCAAGCTACCTTAAGGTTTTCACTGCTTAGTCCTGTTTGGCTAGGCTGTGGCTGCATTTTTTTTTTTATTATTTCTTCTAATAAATCTGTCACAGGGACTTGGGACTGCAATGTCAAAACAGCAGTGAAGTACTCAGTGATGTGGAAAAAGATGAATAGTATCTTACAGTCTTAAGGAAACCATCGTTACATCATAAATTCATGGTTCTTCCACATCTTGAATACTGTATGCAGTTTTCTTCCCTCCATCTCAAAAAGAGGATGTATCAGAAGAAGAAAAAGTACAGTGGAGGACAGCCAGTAGGATCAGAGAGCTAGGAAAGAGTCTAAAGTATGCTAGTGTTAGCCTGAAAAAATGAAGTAACTAAGGGAAGATACAGAGGTCTGTGATGTCAGGAACGGTATGCAGAAAGCAAATAAGGAATGATTTGTTCACCTTTAAAATAACATTACTTAGGGTAGTCAATGAAATTGATCATGTTTAAAGCAAAAGAGAGGAAGTACTACTTTATGTAGTGGATAATGACATTTTGGAGTTCATTGTCATAGGAGAGTGTGGAGGTCAAAAGGGACTGGGCAGGTTAGTGGATGCTTCTTTAGCTAAGGAAATCCTTGATTTCTGGAAGTTGAGGAGGCTAGTCAGGGAAAAGACTGCTTGCTGTATTTGCATCCCGCTGTTACACTTCTCCCTAAGCATTTATTAAGGGTTTATGTAGAAGACAGATGAGAGATGGATTTTTGGTTTTACTGAGTATGGCAGTGCTTCTGTTCTCTTAAGCTACTGGGTTTATTTGCCTGCTGTGGAAAGTAGTCGGTTCTGTGGCCCCCTGTTTATGTCGACATTCCTAGTAGTGTTTCTGATATCAGCCAAACTGATGGTTTGGAAACTGTCTGGTGTGGTTCAGCTGTCACTGCTGGTTTCAGCCGGCAGCAGGTTAGTCCATAAAGTTAATGGTTATAGTATCTTCTTGCACTGGATGTCATATCTCAGTATGAGCAGCCCAAGATTCTGTTAACTCTTCTTGATCTCTTCTGTTCTGTTTATATAGCTATTTACGTAGTTGCAGAGGTGTAATTCTCCTATCATATGTCAAGGTCTCTTAGATGATGCACTGGTTGACCTCTTTATCATGCTCCATCAGTAGCTGCTTTCCAAATTAGTGCTATGCTACTCTTTTTTTTTTTTTTTTTGGTAAGGTTTCCCATGAGGCATGGGTTGAAAAATTAGGATCAAAAAAGACATAACTGCAGACAGTCTATATTGAACTGTTTTTGGTTCCTGAGTTCCGGAGATCAATTTGATGTATGGTAGGAAAGACGGCCATCTCAGATTCCAGTTAAAACCAAATGAGCAAATAGCCGTTATTCCTCCCTTCCGCCTTGCCTCCCTGAGCATCTACATTTCATTGCTCTCTGTCTCTCATAGAGCTTCCCAATCACCCTTTCTGTGGATTCACTAGAATTTCTGTATTTTTACAGGTTTTTGTTCTGTCTTGCTGAGGTTGCTAGTTCTTTCTCTCCTGTATCAATTAAGGATTCCTCCCCCAATGTTATTATCCAAACAACAGATTTTTCTACATTTGAAAATCTGCTGTTAAGATTTTCTTAAAATCTTCCCTTTATTCCATCTGTGGATTCCTTTCTACCCCAAATGGGAGGGGGGGAGGGGGAAGGGAAACGGAAGAGACCAGCATATTGTATATGACATACGCTTGATTTCCCAGTAAGGCTTAATTACTGTAGGGTGTTTTGCGCTCCTGTTCCTTTTGACACACTGAGCACTCTTGGAGTGCACTGCAAAGCCTATTGCCTTTTCTAGTTTGAATGCACATGGGCAGGGTTTGCTTGCACATTGGAGCAATTGTATATGAATTGTATATGGGAATGGAGTTGGGAATGTAGTTTTCTTTCCTGAAGACTGTAGGCATCCATGCAGCTTGCAGGCACAGTTATGACCCACAGAAAATGCTGCCTTTCATGTTTTTTTTTAATGTAAAGTTTAATCCTACAAAGAGTTGAGCATATCAACCCAGAAAGTACTGGTGGAACTTTAATCCCACAAGTAGCTTGACCAAAGGCCCTAAGATAGCAGAAGGGTGAGGGAGCTTCGCAGTGAACTCATGACTGATATCTGAAGAGATTGATGCCTCATGCTCTGTGGGTACGCAAGTGTAATTGGAATCAATGAGAGGCTTGGGATATGTGCAAGATAGATAGCTAACACGGTGATTTATTTTCAGCTCCTCATATTAAAATGTGCATTGTGTTTTCAGGAAGTGCATGATTTCTGATGTAAAACATAGCTAAATTGTATTAGCTTGAGCCAAAAAGTGACATAAAGGGTATGGAATTTAAATGATAAAGTTATGTTTGTTGTTAAGGACAATTAAAAATACATTTCACAAAACAAATCTGAGCAATATAGTACTCTTAAACTCCACTGCAAAGAAAGATTGTGATTTCAAGATTAAAAGTGTGTTTATTTGTGAAAATAAGCCCCCCTTTCCCTGTTTTAAAGCTCTACATTTTAAACTATCAGCTTCATCTCAACCTTAGCTAATTTCAGTAGCATTCCAGACTACTAGGGAAGAAGACTATCCTATTAGAAGAAGCAGTAGTAAGTAGTTGAAATATTTCTTGTTAATTAAACAGTTTAGCTTTATATTTATTTGCTGAAAAATTCCCCAGTGACATATTAATTATGCATAAAGCCTTGCCTTGTAAAAAAGTTGGTGGTTTTCAAATACCCATCTTATCTCCTTTTATTTTTAGTAAGCTGTTCTTTCAAACTGACAGCATTTCAACTATTTTAATACTTTGATGAAGATCTAACTTTCATTCTGGTTATGTTCCAAAATTAATATCTAGTGTGTTTTTTGATCAAAACACACTCACTGGTATTGCTGAAGCAGGAAATAGCTTTGCTGTTAATCTTGATCTTCATTCAGCTCTTCCCTATTCGAGGCACCTTCTTTTACCAGAGCTGCTCAAAAAAGTGTCTGTAGTGTCTGGAGCTGCCAAAGAAAGAACCCTTTGGAGGGCTTATGGTGGGAAAGAATCCTTAGAGCAATACAGCCGTTTGAGGGGGTGAGGGAAGTATTGAAGCTCCCTGAAGTCTGCTAACGTCCCTCTCTCTCATACAGATATCACTGGCCAGTCCATACTCCTTATGAAGTCTGAGCAAAATGTGGTCAACTAACTCATTGCTCATCTCTAAGCCAATATTTTCAATGAATGCAATACTGCTAGATACATTATTGAGGGATACTGAGGAAGCATATGGCAGTGATAATTTGGAGTATGAGAGATAAATGGAGGTCTTCCAGTCTATGTATATTGATCCTCAGTCTTGTGGGCAAACACTCAAATATCAATTACTTACTGCATGCTCAAAATCTAAAGGTCTTATGTGAATGCAAATCGACCTTTGCCTTCCTGGTGTCTGAACTGCCCAGCTCTTTCACTGGCAATTCTAAAACATCATTTTGTGTCTCTTGTACAAATATGTGTTGTATACTAGATGCAAGAGGAAAGTAATCAACTTTAATATATGAAATATATTATATGAATAATACAAAAGTGTTTAACTTCAGTCCTCTTGAAAATGCTGGCATAAATAGAGGGTTTTTACATTGCTATGTGATATAAACAAGCTGGAGAAAACCTGACTGGATGACATTCCAAGCAAGCTAGAGAAAACTGGTTGGAAAACAGTAATCAGAGAATAGTTATCAAAGGTTCACTGTTACACTAGAAAACTGTTGGCTGAGATTCTGGCTGGGATGTGTCCTGCCTTGGCTATTTTTTTTTTTAAATTTTCTTCAGTGACCTAGATGATGAAATAGAAAGTACATTTATTACATTTGCAGATGTCACAAACCTGGTGGAGTAGCAGTCAAAATGATCTTGACAAATGGGACAGCTGGTCCGGAAAATAGGATGAACTTCAAAAAGGAGAATGCAAGGTCTGCATTTAATCTGGAAAAATCAAGTGCATTAATACAAGATGGGAAACAGCTGATTAGGCAGAAGTTTTGCTGAAAAAGATGTTGAGGTTATAGCAACTCACAAGTCAAAGACTCACAAGTCACAAGTCACAAGTCAAAGTCTCACAAGACATTTTTCAACAATGTCATACTATTATTGTAAAAGCATACACGCTTGTGTCATTGCTGCTCTCTTGTCATATAACAGGATGTGTATTTGTCAGAGGACTCCTAAGGGGCCTATTACATGGGGCCAGGGAAAGTTAGGTAGTGTTTTGCTAGATGTTGTGCAAACTTATACACACATTTGTCCCCTGCCATGAAAAGACTGTAATCTAATGGCAATGCTACAAATGATCATGCATGTTTAGAATTTGATTCCTATGAGGAAGACATTGAGGTCAGTAATTAAGATTCCAATTACAGGTGTTTTTGGGTGAGTTATGCTTACTTTTATGGTTGAAGCATGGGGAAACTATTTAGTCCTTCACATTTTGTATATATTTTTTAAATTTTTGATGGTACTCTCCAAGATTCCTTGCTATAGAATATGTCTCCCAAAAATTCCATGAATTTTTTTTTATTGGCACCCACTGTGATTTTTATAGTTGAATAAAAAGGAAGAGGGAAAACCATTTAACATAGCTAACTCTGCCATCACTGCTCTCTCCTTCACCACTCTTCTTTTAGCCTATCTTACACCATAGACTGAAGCTAATGTCCAAAGAGCTTGGATTCTGCCATGACATTGCAAGATCTTGAACAAGGGTCTGGGTCCAAAATCTTGCTGGATAAACCAAGGTATCTCTGATCCCTGTGGCTCCCTGCTGCACCTTCCCAGGGCTCTTGTTCTGAATCTCAAAAAATGGCAATACTGTAGTTTTTGACTCACTTGACTGATAACTTCATCAGCCACAGCAAACCCAAAGTCTTGCGCATGGAGAAGAAAAAGGAAGCTGAGAGAGAAATGGAAAACTTGTGATAATTTGAGATAATTCTCTGCATGTGCAGAGAGAGTTGGTATTGATGCTGTATGGAAAATACCCCAAGGAGAAGATAGCTTTGAAACACGCTTTTTGGGGTCAGTTCCATGTATCATCCCTGTGTCATTTTTTTCATTCAGTAGAGTGAAAAAGTAGCTAGGGACTTCCCAGAACTGAGCTGCATAAACCCTGTAACACTAAGCAATGTTGCTGAACCTTATGCTTTTTCATTTTTATAGGGGAGAACCTATTTCTACCTAGTAAGAGATTTGTTTGTTTTTCCTTTGATATTATATCTCCATTATTACTGGTGGTCACAACACGTGGAAGAAGGTGGAAGGAAGTAAGACCTGGAAGTTTACAAAATGACTGCTGGGTCTATAAAAAGTGTACTTCTATAGTGAATCCAGACATAACAGTAGAAATAGCATTTATTTCATCCTTGGCTGATGGAAAAGTGTCCTGGACAGTACACTCTGAAACAATCCACCCAATCCCATTCTCAGAGTCCCAACTACTTTTGTGAGTTTACCTTCCCTTCTACATTTTCACACTAGATATTCGGTCTTTTTCCTTTCTTAGTTTCATCCCATTAGTCCTAACTGTACCCTGCATACTACAGCTGCTAAATCATCAGTCTCATTACTGGTTACAGTTTTCTGTATTTCATTTTTTTAATATTCCCATGAACTTGGAGTAATGTCTTTTGTGTGTTTATTTTTAAAAAGGGAGCTTCTTCAACTAACAACGCTGTAAAACCATGAAGAATCTATGTTCACTCCTGCTACAGGTCACCAGTCCTTCTTATGATATCCTAACATACTGCTGTAGCAAAGTGTCAGAGCCAGCAAAGAAAAATGAGTGTTTTACAAGGCAAATACTTTTTATGACTTGCAGTTAATGGACCTTACTATTAACTGGCAGAATTACAACTCTTGTTTAGTTGATGAAAGTAGCTGTCTTGAAAAGTCATTAGCCTTCCTTTTGTTCTTGTTTTTCTGCGTTTCTTTCACAAGATTGATTACACAGAGTGCCTCTTTGAACTTACACTGAATGTTTTCTTTGAGGATCTATTTGCATCTTGGTTTCATATACTTTGCTAGTTTTTCAGTATTCCAACAACACGTGTGTTAAAAGGAAAAACAGAAAAATGCAGAATAGTTAATAGTCTCAGGAAAATATTCCTGAAAAATATGAAAATATCAATAATGAATATAATATTAAAAATATGAATAGTATGAGAAATACATACACAGACTTATGAAGGCTAAATAGTTCTGCAGCAATGGAAAAGAAACTCCATTAACAGAAATGTAGTAATCCATAAAGCATCTTATGTTGTGCATTGCATGTATACTATAGCAGGCCTAAATCAATTACCTCCGTCAAGACATGGAGGCCCTTTTTATAGGGTGCGGCTATGGCTGGAGGGAAAGCAATTTATTTCAAAGGCTGATTCAGCAAGAAACTCTTCAGGGACCTATCAATGTTCCATTTATAATCAGAGATGCTGTAATGATTATTGGTGGCATTGTAAATCAGTTGGCATAAGACTATTTATTTTAACATTACTCAGCAATGCTGTGTATCCTGAAAGACAAAAAGATTTCCATATCATGAAATCAGGTCTTCAGTAGTCAGCAACAATATGTATAATAGACTTTCAAAATGCTATTTCTTTTTATGCTGTATTTTTTTGGTGGGAAATTAACTATTCAAGAAAAGGAGGTCCTTATAAATTTGACCTAAGCCAGTGATAGCATGAGCAGATATTATGAAAATTTCATGTTGACTTCTGCTAATTCATCTTGACTTCAGTCTCCAATAACCCTGCATTTTCATTATCCTCTCAAGCCTGATTCTGCCTCCAAGTGAAATTAATAGGAGAAAGATCAATCCTGGCCACTTCTTGGTGTGTCAGTCCAATCCTGAATCCACTGGTTCTCTAAGACATGATTTCATTTAAAAATAATAATGGTTAGGACAAAAGCTGATTGAATTATTCATTACAGATAATTTAAGCACTTTTTTTTGTCTCTTAATGTAAACTTAAAGCAGATTAAATATAAATGGTTTGGCAGATTTGCCTTATTTGCAAATTCTAAGGCAAGGTCAAAATAGCAGTAATAAAACTCTGCCTGAGTTCCATTTTTACAAGATTTAGATATTATTAAAATAGCTATTGGTGTCACAATGTCACGAATACAGAGGAGAAAAATAAAGGTGAGATGGGATCCAAGAGACTGGAAGGCAGGTAGAACAAAATAAATGTTCATTAATATTCTGCATCACACAGGATACTTGTAGCGATGGAGCAGAAAAAAAATTACTGGTAGTAATGGGTCTGTTTGAAATTAGTATTTCTCAGACCTCAAGATCTCATCTTCAGTATGAAAAAAGTATTACTGAATGAGTATTAATGCAGCAGTGTTTTAATAATGCTAGGTCATTTTCCATCAGTTTTGTTTTACAGTCTCTGAAGAGTTTCTTCTCTCTTGCTGCATATGTGTGCTAGGGAAAATAATCTCCTTTTGATTAGAATGGCTTTTTCTCAAAACCTAGAGACTATTCTCTCTTACGATTTTTGTCCTAGCGGGCCCTTATATTGAAGAAAAGACTGCTGCTTTCTTCTTTTAGGGTTGCGTTGCTTAATGATTTCTACTTTTCTGTTTGCTTTGCTAGTGATCTTAAAACTATCACCATCTGTACTGAACAGTGTAAGAAAACCACTCTGCTTATTGCTTTTTGCCATGAACCTTGAATGATTACAGCAGTGGTTTTCCACTGCTGCTTCTTAGCACTGTTGATGTTGGTATCTTAAATACAAATCATTTTTCTAAAATTAATAGCAATATTCAATTTTTTTGTGAAAAGGAGGTGTTTGCGAACAAGCCTATGCCTTTGCTTTATTTCCCTATAATGCAAAGTGTACCTAACTGAATGGAGCCAGTGGTACCATTGGGCTTGAGTTCAGTAAACTTTCTGAAGTTTACTGAACTCTGTCTGAGTTCAGTAAACTGCCAGACAGGACTGGGCACCTATTGACTCAAGATCACATTCAGTGACCTCTATTTTCAACTGCTATTACCTATTGAAGTGCCCCGGGCCATTGAGGTTC
>NW_020451065.1:0-12736 GCF_003343035.1 Apteryx rowi | reverse complement strand
GGGTCGGGCGGGCCGGAGCCCCCGGGGGGGGGGGGCGGGGTGCCTTCGCGGCCGGCTCACGCGTATCCCTCATCGCCGGTGGCCTCTCTCTTCCCGCCCCGCGACCGCCGGGTGACACCGGCAAGTCTCCCCTGGTGTCCCGTGGCCTTAAAGTGCCGAAGAATATTCGTCTTCGGCTTTACGGGACGCTGGAAGTCCTTGACAGCTCGGGAACTTCTTAAACCTCTTTCCCCCCCTCCCCCCCTCGTTTTTTTGCAGATAAATGTCTGTTAATTGTTTTTCCTTTTCTTTAAGTGAATGTGTCACAGAAAAAACAAACAAACCCGGGAGTTTGAGTGGCTGCAGGCATGGAGAGACAGGGATGTGTCGCAACTCCTGAATGTCCAACCCAATCTGAACAATGATTAAGAATTGTGGGTTTTTTTCCTTCTAGTTACTGATACAGTTTGGTAATCATTGCAGACGACTAAGGGGAGAATGATGTTTTCAGTCTTAGCAGCAGTCTGTGATGTGGGGCCAGTACTTGAGTGACGGGTTTTGGATGCAGTCGTGAGATTACTTGACAGAAGGTTTAGTTTTTGCACTTTGTTTTTGTGCAAGAATAGACTGGCTGCAGTTTTTTTGTGCTTTTTCTGTAAGCTGTAGGCAATGAGGGGAAAGTATTCCTATTAGAAAAAGATGAGGGCAGATTATGAAAGCAGCCAGGAACTTTAAGAGACTTTAAATCTGAGAGTGAGAAGGTCATTTTGGCTTGTATGTCATGTAAGACTGGCTTTTATTTTTTATTTTTTAAGTTTTACATAGAGAATCAAAAATACATTATGACTATACAAGACAGACTGTTGTTTTGACCTTGCCTGGTACTGTATTTCCCATGGTAGCTAATAACGTGTGCTTGAAGAAGGGAATGAAGTAATGGGGCCAGGTTGTATTTCTGATTCTCCAGCTTGGTCTCCCAGACCACAGTAATCTGTTTTTCAGATGTTCAGTTGTGTGGCCTCTGATACACAGAGGTTAACATGATGTATGCATACCCCAGTTGGAAACCTGTTAGCATAAACCTACAAGTTACAATGCTTGCAGACTTCCAGATTAAAGGATGAAACCCTATATTGTTTTGTTAGGTGTTATGTTCAGCTCACTTTGCATTTCCTCATTAGAGGAGGATAATGTACTAAGATGGAAGGAGAGTTCTCTTTCTGCACAAAAATAAAGACCCTAGGTCATTGTTAATTTGTTAAAAGGTGACTTTCGGTAAGTCCAGTAAGAAGGATGTTTCATCTGCAGCTCTTCGGTTTGAGACCAGAACATCAACTTCCATATTTCTTGTGAGCAGTATGGAAACTGGATTTATTTCCAACAGAATTTTTGGAATGAGTTGTGCAAAGCAAACTTTTGTTATTGCTTGCTGAAGGGTTGATTTTGTGTTTCTATGGCTAGTGGAAATGTGAATATAGTTATTAGGCGATGAACGCAAGGTTTTGTTGTGCATAATATATAATTGGGGCAGTCCTCTTTCTTCTCCTTTTCCACATCAATTTTCTTTAAATAAAGAAAAAATAGAAAACACTTTTTAATTAAACAGATACTGAAACAATAGCCTTGATTATACACAATAGTTACTGAAATAGTCTTTGCTAATCTTTCTATTTGTCCGTGGAAGTAATAAAAGATGATTTTTATATGCCAGAAATAGACATTTATATGTCAGAAATTGATTACGCTTTTAAAAAGGGACTTTCAGAAGAGGAATAGGTTATCAAGCTTTGTGTTTGATTTATACAGTTCAACACTTACGACATTTTATGGTTGATAGCAGCATAAACCTGTTCTGTTTTTCAGAGTATGCCTTGTCTGTACAACATGTAGTGAAGGGTTAGGATTTTAGGAGTGATAATGTAAACTTACAACCAGTGGCTCCTTGGTGTGACTACTTTAGCTCAGGTTTATATAGCATGAATCTTCTGACTGAAGAACAGGCTATTTGTTTCTATGAAGTAAGGATAGTAGTGTCTGCAAACGGTTTTCCTCTGTGGAGGAAGAAGGAAGAAAATCCATCATGTGACAGATGTTAGTCATAYTGCTTTGAAGTTTCTTGTTTACGGTGATTAGTAGGACAATATTCCTAAAAAAACAAACCAAACTAGAGTAGAGTAGACACTTTGGAGAAGATGCCCAAAAGAGCTAATGGTGGTTTAGCATTTGACTCGTTAAAACAGTGACAACTGGGTAGTGAACTAGCTTTCATGCCTTTAAAAATCTTCCCTTTTGGTTTAAGTTTCCTGCATGAACAGTTAGATCTTAGTGTAATTCATAGTAGTTGGAGTAGGAAAGAGCTTTGAGAGATTTGCACAGAGGGCTCATGATTTAAAAAAAATATATATGCAGTTAAATCTTTGTTCTTTCGAGCCCTCCTATCGCACCATCTTCCAAAGCTCTTGACTGCTTTTGGCAAAGAATGAGCAGGAAATGTTGTTGCAGTTCAGTTAATTGCACTCTGTTCTTGCAGGCCTGTCTTTAGTTGGTATCTACTTAGTATAGTCTTTTAAGTGAACTTGAATCTGAGATAGGTTGTGTGATATATAATTTTTTGGCCTTTCTTATTTCAAAGGTGTTACATCAGTACCTTCCTGATTCAGATGTGGCACCAATTAAGATATCAGGACTTCTCATGGTCATAGCTATGTTTTTTTTTTGTTGCATAGGACGTGGAGTGATAGGATGTAGGTCAGATGAATTACACTGCTAGTGCAAGTTCCTAACTAGGCGATGCGTGTCCAGTGGGTAATTGTTATAAATGATACTGAATTTTGTTTGCTGCTTCAGTAGCAGAAAGATGTCCTTTTACAGTACTGATTGGGAGAAGTTGGTTTTTTTCATGCTCATGTTCTAGTTCTCCAGTTTAAAGTGTGTATGAAGATCATTAGTAGGATCAGCTTACAAGTATGTGTTTTCCAGTGTCTGTACAATTGTGTATTGCATTCAGGAGCTTCCTTGTATGCATAGCGGTACAGGTCATAGATAGTAACTGCCCCAAAGGGCTTATTCTTATATTAGAACAGGCAGAGAAAGAGGTAAAAGGTGAGTATTAATTTCTGATCTCTTTGGAGCACTCAGATACAGAGTACCTATAGTAAAAGAAAATCAGTGACTGGGCTAAGAATTACACTGAGGCATCCTGAGTCTTAGCTCTGTGTAGAACTGCTGTAGTACTTACATTCTCTCTGAGAATTTAGTGTGTGTTTAGAGGTTATAATGAAATAATATGAAGCTACACCAGATTTATTTGTTTGACTTGCTTTAACTTGTGAATGCTTTCCTTCACACTTACTGTTATTTAAAAATTGCTGGAAATTGGTAGATCTAACAGTTCAGAAACCAGCCTTTTATACAAGATGTTGAAATACAGCACTGGGATTTTTTTTTAGCTGGAAAAGGAGTGTGTTTTTTTTCCCCTCTATTTGAAACTCAGATTGCTGAAACATTTTTAGTTGCTGGTAGATGTCATCTCTGCCAAAGGGAGGAACAGCGCATTTGGGAAAAAGTTAAGAAATTTGTCAATAAAGACAGCTGAAGATCAAAATGGAAGTCTTTGTGCTCATTTAAAGTGTAAACTAGGAGCTCAGCATGCTTTATTTATTTATTTTTGGCAGATGAGGTTGCTGGAGAACTTTTTGTTGAAGGCTTGCTAATATGGTAGCTATGCATTGAGTTTGCTTGTTTTTTTTGAAAACAAACCCCAAGTTATTTTTCTTGGGGATTTACAAGTATTCTTCATTTACAAACTTCACAAATCAGTTTGTTTGACATAAACTAAAATATTCTGCCATTAAACTATTGTTACCTAATATATTCTTTTATATCTAATAGTGTTTGCCAAGGGTCTAGAGTCAATTGCTGTATGTGTTCGGGTTTTTTGGTAGACCTTTCCATTTGCTGGAATTTTTCTTATTCTTTTTCAGGATTTTTGTAGCTCTTTCTTACCTGTTGATTATAAATACTATCTTTTTCTTGTCATCAGTGTGCGTGACAGCCAAATTAAGGCCATAAGGGTCAAGATATAGGACGAACTGTGGTTCTATTAAGTGTCTTTCTACCAAACTTATAAAACATCTTTTTTGAATAGCTGTTGGTAGCTACTTGAGAAGGCATATTGTAACTGAGTTAATCATCTTTTATGTTTTAAATTGGGGGGTATTCAACTTGAACTTGATTTATGTTGGTGTTTTTTTAAACTCAGAAGATAGTCTGTTGAAAACATAGGAACATTGTAAAGCAGAATACTTCCCCATCGCTTGCATGCTACAAAGCAGATTATATTTCAAATGTGTATGTTTTCTTCTGAACATTCATAATTGCAACTTTTATTGCAAAAGATTTTTGGTTTTTTTATCAGAAGTATTGGAAAGAACTGGCACAAAGACTATTGAGTGCTGAGTTAGAAATTGGCTAAGCGTTTGTTTTGTCTTGGACATGGCCATTGTACAAATATTTTTGCTTTAGTTCTTGAATTAATCCTATGTTCTGCAGATATTTAGATTTTATAAGAGTCTTCAGAATATGATACAAATTTAAAATGCTGTTAAGTGGCATAGATAAAGTATGTATAGATATCAGTGGTAATTTGAATCTGTTCTAAGTTCATATTTTGTAGTTATCATGGTTGATTAAAAATAGGAGTAGTCTGTACTAAGGCAGTCTTAACTTCCATTAATCTGTCAAAACCGGAATTTTAGGTTGACTTAAGTGTGTTTTTCTCCAGGACAAGAGAAGAAGAAAGAGAGAGATGTTTAAATGTGCAGAGAATTACAGTCTGACTTGTTTTCTTTCTAATTCCATAAATCAGAACTCTATTTCACTGGTTTTTCTTCAGCACGACCTTTTGTTGCAGATCCCTATTGCTGAAGTTGGTCTGATACAGAAGCTTTAAAGTAATTTCTTTCACTCTTTGAACATCTCGAGCATTGTTCATTTACAGTGATATGCACAGCTAAATTCACATTAATGATAAATATTCATCACCATTAAGTTTAAATGAGACTGATTTTTGACGCGTATGCCATGATTATACATTTCCTGTTGTAACAGCAGCCTTAAGGTTTGTTTGGCTGCTGTAATTATGAATTTCTGTCCATGAATGTTTTTTGTCTCTGAATATGCATTTGTTTTAGAGTTTTAGATACTACAGTGATTCCCAAGTCCTCTGTCAGCCTTGTGCTGTTTGCTGATAGGACTTCAAAACTGGGAAGGAAAGTATATTGTAAATAGTGAAAATACTGTTTAATGCATGATCTAAATGAAACTGATAGATAAAATAATTTTTCCTCTAGCTTGGTAACAAGTATTGCTGATGACTATAATTTTTCAGACATTTGAAATTTCAGTTAGTCTGTATTTGATGCTGTCTGGTATTTAAAGAATACCGAAGTATTTTCCTGTAATCTACTGTTTTTTGGGGTTTTTTTTACTTTAACATTTTCTTGAAACTGGTTCCTTCAGTCTTTCTAAGGTACTGTTGTCATGTTTTCACCTGCCTGGCTCATCTGTGAGCACATTTAATTGTATTTTGTTTATATTTATTTTTGGTTTTGTATTTTTGTTTATATTTAAGCTGTTTGCTGAACTGTTTAATATTAAAACAGGCTTCTGTTTGGACTGGGGCTATGCTAGTAAGGTGTGGAGGCTACTATGACTTAACTTGGTGTTCTGTTTGAATGGCCGTGCCTCAAAGGATGCTTTATGTAGTCTTATTGCTGGGTTGGTATGAGTAGAAGCCTCTTAGTACTTAACACTGTCTTGCTGTCCTGCTGTTAACATGTTGAAGAGATTCCTTGTTCAAGGAACACTTCTATCTGCTTGGTGGGAATTGGGCTGATAGCGTATTTTCTTGGCATGGTAATCCTCTACTTCTGCTCATGTTATGAAGTGATATATTTAACGTGTTATCTTTGAATACAGAAACGATGTACAAGGTATGAAAAATGATCCTTTTTTTTTTAGTAGCAACCAGTCACCCAGAGAAGGTAGTAATGAACTTTCCTGAGGAGACTCTGCTAGCGGCTTATACACAATGTGTGGAATGGTGATACGTGATAAAAATTAATAGAGCTCTATCATGTCAGTATGTGTACTGGAATTTCAAGACTATGGTCACAGGTGCTTAATAGTGGGCCTTAATATGCATATTAATATAATGCATAGCTAGGAGTACTAGCAGTGGGGCTGTAATTTCTGTGGGGGTCAGCACCTCTCAGGAACTGYGAGGAGCTTGCCCTCTTCTGCTGGTATCTGCCGGTTGCTGGCACTGTTCGTCAGAAAAGGCTTCTTTACTGTCTTGTCCTTTTAAGTTGCTGGGTAATTAGTTTGCTTGTAGCATGACAGTATTATGGGTAAAATTAGCTTGCTTACTTCATTATTAAGCCTGTTCAATGTTCCTAATGTGTTGGTGGAGAACAGAGTTAGACGCAGAGGTTTCCAGAGTTGTGCTGTTGTCATTGATGGAATAAATACATCAACAGTGGATGTGTAACATCAAAGGTATTAACGTAATAATATCATCGGGCAGGCCTTAGGGGTGACATGTGCAGTGTGGATGATGACAGAATAATTTGGAAATCAGAAGCTTCTGATCTGGAGCATGTTAGCATCTTCTCTTTCCAGTGTTAGGGATGTTAGTGGGGTGTTTGCCTTCAGCAGGAGACGACTCTAGTCGGCTGGCTTCGCTTGTGCAACTGAATACCTGACAAAAGAAAATTCAGTCATACTCCAAGCCAGTTGAGACTAGCTTTACCACATGTGCTTGGCCAACTGAAGACAGTAAGGGTTTCTTAAACGCTGCTGTCTCTATGTGCTGCATACAATGTACATGAAGAGACGATCCCATGCATTTAGAAGCCAAGTACAGATAGCCAAATTAGGTTTTCAATAGGACATGGGAAACTAAAGAGTTAGTGGATGCTTGTGTGTCTGTATCCTTGGGTTGTGAGGTTGTTTTCTGAGATCCCTGAAGCAGTACATTGTGCTAATGTAACAAAAAATCATCTGCCTGTAGTAGGCAGATGTAAAAATATTTCCTCTTATTGTTTGTGTATTCATAGAAACTAAAACTGAGCTAAGAACCACATCAGTGAAGGCTGCAAAAAGCCTGTGTAATCTTATCAAAAAGTATCCTATGCAAGTGTAGCTGCCAGTGCAAAGCAGACATAGTGGAAGGCTGTGCGTAAAGAAAAATGAACATAAGTTGGGAGTTACTGGAGCACTGTCATGTTTATATATGGAGAATGTTACATAAACTGTGACCATGGGCACTTTCTTCTATGGACTGATTAACCAGTTATCAGCTTATCACTGGGTATAGAGTGAGATAGCGCTGGCAGGGGCTGTTGGTAGAAGCTGGGCTTCAAAATGAATCTGGGGCTGCAACTTGTTTGAGCTGATGCTGATGGCTGTAATGGCCAGCAGAAGTTTGAACATCCCCTTATTCGATTGTTGTTCTTTATTAACTTGGTTTTTTTTAACATGTTAACTTTTTTAACTTAACTTGTTTTTAACTTGTTAATTTTTTCAACTTGCTGTTACAGTACTTGTAAATTGTAGTTATCCTGCAGTCATAATTGATGTATGCAGCTGTTGCACACTTGCCCCTCTCCAGTAAATTCTCACTTGCAGCCTAGAACTGCTGTTCTTGTTGCTACATCTTCCTTTGGAGGTTGGAAAGATAAACATTTGACCAAAGGGCTAACTAACCCTTATTTTCTGTCTTCTGCTTCTGATGCCCTGTGGTTTGGTAAGGACAGTAGCTTTTTGGTCAATGGTGTGCAGTTGACCAGGGAGTCCTTTTAAAGCAAGTGAGCAGTACATAACCCTCATATGCAGAACTCTTTCTGAAGAAGAGTCAGGACAGGTGAAAACAGTCTCTTCTACATTCCTATGACATGGAAAATTAAATTACAGTAGGACATGTGCTTTCTTCATAACCTGAGCTCTCAGCTCTTTAGCTGATGGATCCCAGGAATCTTGTGTATTTTCCTAGTGGCAACCGCTTTATATTAGTAAAAAGTAATGTTCCAGAACATGTTAACAGTATTCCTAATGAATGTTGGGACTGATATATTGATTTTTAGAGTTTGTTTTGAAAACCCTTTGTGGAACAGGTCAATATTCCATGATGCTGAGGAAAAACATTCATCTGCCATGGACTTGATTCTCTCCTAACAGAACAACAAGCACCACTGGGGACTGGTGTCCTACAAGGAAAGGCCTGGGAAACTTTTGTTTTGTTTTGAAACTTGAAACAGCCTTGGAAATGTTTATCTGAGAAGTCCTTCTGCGTCATTACATGTGAATGAAGGAATTTGAACTTCTGAATTAAAAGTTGGGCTTTAGTGAAAATGTGTCTTTTCAGTTCTTTGGCAGTTAGAGCTTGCTGCTCTGTTTTCTAGAGAATTTTGGACTCTGGAATTCGTATCAGCAGAGGCTTATTGCAGAATTATTTCCTGGGAAAATACTGGGTTTTTTTGTTTGTTTGTTTTTGAAGTTTGGCTGCTGCTTTGAATGCTTAAACAGCTGCAAGCATGGAGGAGATAACACATCACTTCATATGAAGCCTGTATTTGATTGTTTCAACTTTATACTGAGCGTGAAGGCATTTTCTGACTTGTATTAATGCTTGCTTGCACACAGTTTGAATACTGAAACTACTTCCAACTCTGTGTGTGCCACCTTGGGTGCTGAAATGAGGTGGCACTTAGCTCTGAATCATGTTTAAACAGGACCTCTTGCCACTGTTGTACGAGTGGTTCGGGGTCTGTTTCAGGCTATCCAGCAACATAATAGGAAAAGGGTATTTGCTAGGCTGTCCTAGACAGGAAGACCTGTAGGTATACAGAAAACCACCTGCTTTTTGCCTGCCTTTCTCCTTACAGAGGAATTGAGAACTAGTGCTTCTCTCGCAGCTGGTTTTTTTTCTAGATGGGGCTCCTGTTTTCCTCCAGCTTGGCCAGCTTGCTTCTGTGCTGCTGTACGTGAAGCTCTCCGTTCTGCAGATCTGAACGGTCTTGCACAGTTTCGTAGCAGCAGCCACTTTAAGTGGCTGTGACAAGTAAAGAGTTGGTGAGCTTGTGTGTGACAAGCACGAAATACCTGAATGTTGAAGTGATGAAATTCAAAAGCCTTGCAGAGGAGAATCTGGGAATGCACTGGGGTATAGTCTTCCAGTCCTCAAATGAACTGTAGCTTTTATAACCGTTGCATATGTTGTCAAACACTGTGCTTTAGCTCACAGTCTGGAGGAACCACCTATCTTGAAATTTCAAGGATCATTTGACTCAGGCTAGGTATTTCTGTACAACTGTGTGGACTGGATTAGGAGCAACACTGAATTATACCTCAAGCTAGTACTGCTGTAAAGACAGACCTATCTAATTGCTGAATTTCTATGCTGGATTTGCACTACTGATGACAGGAAAAACTTTCATTTTGGCAGACTAACAAGCAGCTGGGTTTTTATCTTCAGGATATTTATAAGCCTGAAATAGCTGCATCTGAAATGCTACTGTGAGATCTTTGGGATTGTGACCTTATTTTTCTAAAAAGTTTGCCATGTTGTTCAGTTCAGTTGTTCAGTATTAAGAATACTGGAGAAGGTAAAGTTTTGCAATAACATTATTCTGTTTGCCATCCTGCGAATTCTGAGGGCCTCTGAATTCATAGTGCTCTGCATCCCACTGTCAAGTAGAAGAAAATATTTTTTTCTTGGTCACTCATAGCTGGCTGAACTGTTGTCTCACTAGTTGGCCTGATGCTAGAACAGGTTTGGCAGCCTTCAGGAATCTTTGTATTTTAGTATGTGATGGCAAGATTCTGTTCAGTGGGATTCATAACTCTATTTGCAAGAACTGCTGGAAAACATTAGCTAAAATCCCATATTTAGGGGAAATTGCAGAACTTCCCTTGTCTTAGAAGCTGCTTCAGAACAACTGAATATTTTATGTTACTTAGTAAACTGATCCAGTTACTCTTTCTGTGAGTAATTAATTTCCAGAAATACTAATGAGGGATAAAGTAAAATATTTTAGTAGCTTGAAATAGTCTTGAATTGTGACATACTGAAACATATAGAAACGATAGTCTTATGATGTATGTAGTTCAGTCTTTGTGAATATTACCTATTCTGCTTTTAATCTGAAACTATTGAGGCATCAGTGAAAGAAGCACATTTAGGGGGCAGATAGTATTTTTGTTGCCTGTGGCAACAGCAGCTGAAAACCCCAATACAATCTCCTTTTCTCCTTATCCTGAATTTTAAAAAGAAGCTGTTTTTTGTGTTATTTCCTCATGTGGATTTTCTGTTTCACTTCCTCATTCTGCAAACTCTCTCCTATGTATTTCTTCTGAAATCTTTTTTTTTTTTACTTCTCTTTCAAACTTTCTTTTATAGCCTAGTATTCTCCTAGGAAAAATGCATTATGATAAACTTCTGCTTCATCTAATTCCTGCTAAACCCATGGATGCTTTTTTTGGAAATGCTCAGGGATGTAAAATACTCTTTCTGCCTGCCACATTCATCCCAATAGAAACTTAAAATGGAGGGAAGTAGATGTAAGACATGAAATGCCTTGCCAAATGTAACCCCCTCTTACCCCCGCTTACTCTCTCAGCTCAGTGAACTGCCTACTATCAGATTTCTTTAAACCACAGAATGTTGTGTTTGGCAAGGACATCAGAAGGAGTATTCTTTCCTCTAAACAGTTGTTGTTTGGAAAACAAGCATATGTCTGGCATCATCATGCATTTCTACAAGGGGAAAAAGTGATTTTATTATCAAAACATGTAGTAAAACTGTATTTTCAGCAGAATCAAATGTTAAATGCTTTTGGAAGCTTAAATTTAATGGTGTGTCATTACAGTTAGTTGTCAGGGTTAAAACAACAAGCAGAGTTAGCCCGTAAGCTCCTAAGTGCTACTCATAGCATGGCAAGAGTTTTCCTCAGCTAAGTTACTGGCCTCTGGAGAAGAACACCGTCAGTCTGTAGTAATTCTTAGTAATTTTCAAAGCTAAATTTAAATATTGAGATTCAGATGTAAACAAATAAAGCTTCGTTTTATGGTGGTTATAATCGTTAATTTGAAAACCAATGACTATAAATCTGTAGTTTGAGCACCCCCAATTTTATTAATTTTGATTAGAACTATGGCTGTTAATGTCTTTGAAAATGAGGTATTAGAAAATATATTGAAGAAAGTTTGGTACCTAAAAGATGGTTGTCTAAACAGTGAACAGCTTTGGTGTCTTGGTCAATTTTCTTTATGCTTTATTACAGATCCCTAGATATAGCATGTAACAGTCTTGGATATCCAGAGAAGTTAGTTTAGGTTCGTTCAGTTACAGGGGTAGGGTGAGAATGGGGAAAAATAACATGCTTTAGCACTAGGTAGGAATATTAGGGAGATTTAACTGTGAAGAGAGGAAATAGGGGAGGGAATGTAGATGTTGAATCTGGAGGAATAAAAACAGTGAAGTTAACTAAGATTTATAGAAGGTGGTTATATTCTCTTTAAGATGTTCAACCTCATGGTATTAAAACTAAAATGAATGGGGGAAATCTTGCAACTAAAACTTGACTGAAATATAAAGCTTGAAGAACTGGTATTCTTTTGTCAGAAGTGTGTTGTTGAATCTTCTAAATCCACTTTGAACAAAATATTTAAATAACCAAAATTGTAGGAAGGATAAAATGGAAGAAATAACTAAATTCTATTGTGAATTAGTTGGTTTGTATGATATTAAGAGTGTTTCACAAAATACAAAAATTGTGCCTTTTTGCTCATTTCCATGGGTGTACCATGAAGTGTTGGTCCTGTTTGGTGGTTCAAAGCATGAAGGATTTACTGACTTTAATTCTTACAGGGTGTTAAAACTGGAAAGCTAGAATATTATGTTTTTCTGTGGTCTGGAATGTATGTTTTTCTGAGACAGCTTTTGGTGATCTTGAACAGAAGAGAATATGACTTATGGAGCAGTTGACCCATAAGGATCAAGTTGCTGCAGGTATCCTTCCCTAGCCTGCCCCCTTGCCCTCCCACTCAAATAATGTTTTTCTGTTTTAACTGTATTGTGTAAGCTTGAACTTTGCGGCAGTTTTATCCAGGAGCAGATACTGATACTCTAGAGGCTTAGGAGAAAGTGAGGCTCCCTACACTGTCAGTGCAGTCTCTGCCAGAGAGTTTCTTAGTAGCCAGGGAGAGACTTCATAAATCACTCAGCTGGACTTGTAATAGTTTCTGCCCACTCTTTCTGTATTTTTAATACTTTTTGTTCCTAATGAATCAATACATTGCTCTAGAGCTGGTTACACTTGGGGATGAAAATTATTTCCTGTTGATAGCATAATAGCACTTCCAGCCAGGAGATCAGTGTTGTTTTGTAATTCAGAAAGAAATGGTGCAGAATATAAGTTGCAAAGGGGCATGCAATCTAAAAACATGCTTTTTGTGTGTTCTTACATGCTTTTGTTTGAATTCTGGCTAATCCCTTTTACTTTGCTTCCTCTTTCTTCAGAAGTGCATCTGGTAACAATATTTAATGTTAAACTCGTTTCTTCTAAGTTGCTTAGTATCATTAGATGAGCAAGAGATAGGGTATTCTCGGAGACTGTGCAGCTTCGGGAGTCCCAACCCCTCACAGCAGTGGAGTTGCCAGAGGGCTCTGTGCCGTGTGAAACGGTACATCATAACA
>NW_020451064.1:325155-370280 GCF_003343035.1 Apteryx rowi | reverse complement strand
GCAGGGCACAGGGTCTGTTGTCCCAGGTACTTCCCTGGCAGCCATGCCCATCTCCTCCTCATCCTGGAGGGCACTAAACCTGTTCTTCAGCTTCAGGTCTTCAGGAGGAGTAGGAGCCTTTCTCCTCCCACGAGTAGTGACCAGTTTCCAGCCTTCTTCTAGGATGTTATGATGTACCGTTTCACATGGCACAGAGCCCTCTGGCAACTCCACTGCTGCAGGGGGTTGGGACTCCTGGAGCTGCACAGTCTCCGAGAATACCCTGTCTATCTCTTGCTCTGCTTCTCGGATGCTGCGCAGCCTACTGACCTCCTCCCGTAACTCCCTTACCTGATGACACAACTCGCCAACAGCAGCACACCTCCTGCAGGAGAGCTGRCTGCCAGCCCAGGCCTCCCGGAGAGGCCCCAAGCGCTCCCTGCAGCCTGAGACCTGTAGAGCCGCATCTACTGTCGGAGGGTCGGTCTGGGTCCAAGCCTCTGACACAGCAACTCCAACAGCCGCTGGGGAACGTGCTCTGCGGCGTGTCATGACCATACTTGAGGAAGTGTGCACCACAGGGAACAGAAACAAAGGTCCCTTCGTGCACCCTTCTGCGTGAACCGCTGCGCAAACTGCTGCGTCTGTTCGCTGCCTCTGTTCGCTGCGCTCTGGGCCTGCCTCTTATATAGGCCTCTCCCTAGCACTGATTCACAGGGTGCTTGACCGCCCAATCAAGGGCCACTGGGATCAAAGGAAGTAACAGAGGAAGTAACATTAACTAGTGAAAACACTGATTATCAGTGTCCTTTTTTCAGGGCTAGAAATTGTGATGCTTTACGATGGGCTACAAGATTTTGTACATTACCTGATCCACGTGAGATATGATTTGATTATCCTCTTCTGTTGTTTGGAGAGCTCAGAGCATGCCCATGGTCAGAGGCGACTGGACACCTCCGAAGTCAATGCAATTTGTTCCTGAGGTGAGGTCATTAATAAAAGTGGACTGAGTTTCCACAGCAATAGGTGCTTGAAATATTTAGATTAATAAAATCAATTATACTTTGCTTATGGTCTAAAGCACTGTAGAGAAGCATTAGCTATGCACATGCTGCAGGACAGCACTCAGCAACAGTAATGCACCATGGTAACATTGCTGATGTTAGATTGCACATTTCTACAAAGACGTTGTATAATATTGCTCTTGGCAACAAGGACAGTGAAATCTATATGACATGCCTACAAGTCACATCCTGTAACTGTTGGCATAAGAGGAAAAGCAGCAGAAAATAATAAGTTGTCAGACAACTACTGCCAGAGTTCATGCTGCCCGATGTCACAGCAGATCTCTCATACGAAGATTACCCCTACCGTATAAGCTCAAATGGCTTTGATCTGTTAGAGCAATGTGTTGGGCTCAACTCAAAAGCTACTGGGGAAAAGCATCCTTCCTTTAGCTTCAGCAATTTGGATCAGCTCCACTATGTACAAATGAGTTATAAACCAGACCTTCATAAACCTTTTCATTGGCCTTTGACCAGCTGCAGCAGGAGCACCTGGCACTAACATTACTAATACAGCTCTGTATTGCCTGATGCATCACTTTGAAGATATGCGCAAAGCATTTTTTTCTACTGTGAAAGTTTTGTTCTCAGCTCCTGCTTGAATTTCATACTTATCTCCATGTTAGCAATTTACTTATGTTGCATAACTCTGTCAAAAGAGCATATGCAAGACTTGCTCCCTGACTGATGTAAATCCCTATGAGGGCCACATCCTACGCAGGTGAGAATTAAAAGCTGCATAAACATGCACAGGGCAAACTGCGCTCTGACTTCACAGGGAAGAGACGTCTCATCTGTTAGTACATTGGTATACTAGATTGTAGTGATCTTCTACACCAACAAGTTTCCACAAATATCTTTATCTACAYAGCTTGCAATCTCAGGGAACGTATCCCCTCCTCTCCTCCCCACCCATATTTTGCATTTAGCACTTGCTTTCTTATTCTTTCCATAGCCTTTCCCAGTTCAACAACATAATATTCTAGAGATCTTAATCCCCTTCTCATCTTTGTTTTCAGAATCCAGTCATCCCACTGCAGGAAYTGGCAAAAGCAACACAATTACTGATATACTGATTATAGTATATGTCAGCCTGACCTTTATGTCAGATGCTTCAAACTCCTTAATTAATTGTCATTTATTCATGGTTATAGCTATGAATGTTCCAGGAATTAATTATTTTTTTTGCCTAACACTGTTCTACTCCTGTGAGCTGCTCTTCCTTTTTCCTTTTCAATCTGCGATAGCTCCACCTGGAAGTTTTATGTTCAGAAGCTATTTTTTTCTTTCATTTGCAGCCCTTCCCCCCTCCCCTTTTTTTTTCCTTCCAAAAATGCCCTGATCTGCAAGGCCTAAAAGTCTGTTTGCAGGGTTCCCCATTCCCATGGGAGAAGGGCTGTGGATTTTCCAAATGCAAAACAAATTTTCCAGAATAATCACATCTTGTCATGCTGATGTTAGTACGAACTTGAGCTGAGACATTTCAAGTACATGGGGACAGGAAGAATCTAGATGTGGCTAAAGCACAGTGAGGTCCAGGTGCTGGCCAGTAGCTCTGCAGTTCTAGTGCTGGTGTTAACAGCAGACTTGTTCAAGAAGTTTTACTTAGGACAGAGTCATATTTCAAATGACTATTTATTCTTAAAAATCAGACTGTTTGCAAAGGCAGTATATTGTTCCAAAACTTTGTAGATGTCACTGTCCAGAACTAAAGAGGAATACACACAAGGCAAACCTGATGGTCTAGATAACTCCTAAGCACGTCTCATCTCGTGGTGACATTTTTATTCACAGCATACAGAACTGTGAAAAGAGTCTCACTTCAAACTGTAGCTAAAGGAATCGATCAGAAAAGTCAATATAAAATATTTTATAGCACAGAACAAACTGGTGTTCTTTAAATGTGTTACAAATCAATGGATGCATTTTAATAATGGGAACCAAAAAAAGGTCAAGACATGAAAAAAGTATCTACTTGTAAACAAAATAAATCTTAAAGTGAGTTTGGCTTGAGAAAATTCTGTAAGAGGAATAATGTACATAAAAGAAATCTAATTTAAGCAATTCGACCTGAAATGAGCATAGAAGGAACGATTGTAATATGAAACTGAATTCAAGTAAATAAAAAACAGCAGGAAGATTAAGGGAGCTGAAGCCAAAGAAGTCCTGAGGGCTCTAAGTTATGATAAAATTTGGCTTGACATACAGTATCTGCTCTGTGAGGTGAGGTTATTCAAAGTGCAAACTGGAACAGTAATAGAATAGAGTTCATAGCACTGAAATTCAGTACACATTCATTACACTTCATAATGGTTCAAACTATTCTTCTTTATACTTCTTACAGCCCAAGAAGCAACAAAACCTTGCTTTTTCAAAGAAAGCTGAAAACCTTCATTTCCCTGCCTTGAAAATTCCAGCCAACATTTTTCAAGCATTTAGAACTTAAAAGGCAGAATCCCTACTTAGAATTCTACCACAGTGCAACTGTTGCACAACAGCATGTCACATAACAATTTTTCAGCAATAGAGAGATTTATTAAATACATAACAGGCCCTTACCAAAGGTTGAGAAACACTTGTACATTCTTCCATGTACAAGATTTGGAGACTTCTACCTTATGCAAACACACATATTTAACTGTGTCCAGGTTAAATTAACAGATGTCAGGCATTTTTTGAATTTTTGTCTACAAACAAACTTTGTAGCAGGACTAATACAGATCTTTGGTTGTAAAATCAGTTTGGTATGTCTGTTCAGAACAAAATGCTATTTGCCTTAGTTCTATCTTGTGTTAAATGTGCGTGCTCTACTTTATATGCTTTTCTCTATTATACTGCTTCCTAAAAGATTAGCATTCTTTGGTTTTAGGATGCAGTTAAATGGTAACTACCTAACGGGGAAGGTATAGAGAAGACAGATCAGGATTCCTCTGAGAGCACACAGCAACAGGATGAAAGGCAGCAGACAAGCTGCAACAAGGGAAATTCTGATTAGATATAAAAACTACATGACAGCGGTCAAATATTGGAACAGGTTGCCCAGAGAGGCTGTGGAACCTCCTTTTGTGGAGATGCTCTAAATCCACCTGGACAAGCCCCAGATTGTGTAGTCCAACCAGCTTCTTGGATGAGGTTCAAAGTGACCTCTGCAGCTCATTTCCAACCTAAATTATTCTATGATTCTATAACTACCAGATAAGTCAGAGAATCATTCTGGTCAATAAAGAAATCAAATGATTACAGTCTAAGCAAAGAACAGGCTACAGCTTATCAAAGTTCTTATTCTTCTTTTTAAGCTAGGCATTTCTGAAAGCGTATAGCATCTTATTCATAATTCTTTAAAGAATTATGTATAAGTAGTAGCTACTATATAGCTACTATCATGTCTTATGTGCTACTGTATATAGTAGCACATAAGATATTATCACATTGTGAAATCAGGCCACAGGGCTTTCTTCTTTAAAAAGCTTGCTTTCATTTAAGCTTTTAAATATATCACCATCAACAAGAATATTTAAGCGCCACACAGCTTTCAAATTGCAAGTGTTGAAAATGCCTTGCAGATAACGCTGGTTATTTTAACTATATTTCTTCTCCCTGAGCTTGTAATTCCTCAGAAGTTTGCAGTGATGATCACCTTCAAAGTTAAGGTCCTAAATATATACCACCTACATACTCATTTCAGATACCATTTGTTATGTGAATGGTGAGGTAGTTTATGTAATAAAGTATAATCAAGTTTAAAAAAAATGTTGTGGTAGAGAAATTGTAATATGTTCTAATAGAATCTTCTCCAAAGTTGAGCAAAGCTGAATAAGTATGATCCCCAGAAGACGTGGGATTGGAAACAAGTTCTCAAGCATGCAACTGGGAAAAGTGGGTGAGCCTCTGCACTCCAGAATTGCAGTAACTGGTACTCCATGCACCCTGACTTATGGTTGCCAGTAAGACAGACTAGCTAAGAGAAATGCAGATGCCAAAAAATATCACGTCATTGGCTTAGTCTCAGAATTTTACAGCACAGTTACTGCAATCTAGTAATAACACTCAGTTCCCTTGAACTGAACAGAGGAAAACCGCCCAGCTCAAAACTTTCTGCTTTATAACAAAGCTTGAGTCACAATTGGCAAGACAAAACTTGCTAAAGCACTGCCAGTAAATTCAAAGATATCTAATGATTTTAATGAGATGCTGCTGCTGTAGTTTAAAATACTAATCACTTCTCTTGCTGAGGAGAATAGCCTATATACTCCCAGAAAAGCAGTATAAGCCAAACATAACAAAAAAGAAATAGTGAATTTAAATTTGAAATTTCAGGGTAATTCATTGACCTGTCTTTCTCAAAAAAGCCTTCTGAGCAGCTGTCATAGCTAAAGCCTGTGAAAACACACAAATATTTTAAGAATGCTCACTTTGCTCCCTTATACAAGGAATCAAACCATCTGTGCTGTACTGGTCCTTAAACTGATATTGTTCTGTTCACATAAAAGGTACCAAGAAATCTATCCAGTTCAGTCCTCTAAGCAGATGCCTCCCTAAGGTGTAACTACTTAGATGTTCTCCAGAGAGAGGTAGATAAAAGTGAAAAAACAAGCAGCAGTCTACAGGTACTCTATTTCTAGGTGTTTTTGCCTCCCTCACTCTTCCCCCCCCCTTTTTTTTTCCTCTTAACCTTGAAACAGAAAAGAAACAATTACGGCTGTGTTTAGAATCATGGTGTTCTCTAGAGCATGGAAAGATCCTCATGACAATAAACAGAATGCCATATCTTTGAAGAGCCCCAGTTCATAAGAATTTGTTCTTCTGGGTCACAAATTTTAGTCATCTTCTAGTTACGTAAGTTTAATAACTTGATTAAAAGGCATGTAAGACTGCCTGGTGACAAGTACGGTTGAAAGGTACAATCTTTCTATTTAACTGTTTCTAGATGAATCTTTAAATTGGCATTGGTTAGACAACTCAGATTCAGCACCCTACAGTTTTTCTGTGCGTTTCTCAGAAACATATATTTGTTATTGCTTTTTCCTCAATGCTGTGCAATTGTTTGTAGGACAGCAACACAATTACAATGCCATGAGGAGTTCCAGAGCATGAAGAGATTTAACCCTCATTTTCTAAGCTTTGAAAATGGAAAAAGGTGAAGAACATTTTATCATTACTTTTTGTTCCTGCTTAGAATGAAAATTCAATTGACAGAGCACACAGAGAAATACAATTGCTATTAGTAATCGGTGACTCAAAGTTCTCTGGGTTTGAATCAGCTAAGTCTGAAATGCTATCACCTCAATCCACTGACACTGAGAAGTTGCTTAGGACTATTTAGCAGTTTGGTTCCCCCCAGTAAGTTTGGCTTCTTTCCAACCTTGGATGAAGAAAAACCCTTACAAAATGTTAAAAGAAATAAAGACAAGATTACAGAAACATTTGCTGGAAGTTTTGTGAAGAATTGTTTCAGAAGTTTATTAAGAGACTAGAACACAGAACCAGAACATGTTACTGAATTACTCCACACACACTTCTGCCTCTAAGTTCCTTCTAATCTTTCTAAGCTGCAACAATAGCTGTGCAGAGCCAACTGTCTGAGCCAGTTTCTTTGATTTCCGCAGGAGCAGAGCTTGAGAGAAGGCCAGTTCCCCCCTTCCTTTGGCTGAGCCATATTGCTAAGGCAGCCAGATGGCTCTAAGCTGAAGCCAGACTGAGAGCCAATGTGCAAATAACACGAAAACTCAGCATAACTTGGGTTAATAGTGAGCTCAAGTTAACAGGATAAAGCAAGCACAGCATTTGAATCTGTTCACCTCACATCTCGGACTTCAGCTCATTTTTCTGAGCATGGTTGTCCTGCTCTCTGGCACAGCTGACTGAGTATAGCCACAGCCTGCCAAACAGGCCATTTCCGTTCAATTTGCATCACTAATCCCTCCAGAACAGCTAACAGCAGCATCCAGTCACTAAACAAGCTTCCTAAAGCGAAGTGACATCAGGCATGTAAGCAAACTTCTTAAAGCAAAATAGTATTTCTTTGGACAAAAGAATTGTTACAGAGAAGGTGGATTAAAGTTTTCTTAGACAATAAAATCATGCACACAACTACTTCTCCCGGAGTCTTACACTCAAAGAGCAGCTTCTTTAGATTCCTTTCAGGTCCTCTTTCCATCTTTCCTCCTGAACCACTGTAGGTTTCATTTTCTTCTGAAGAGTTTCTTTTTTCAGAAAGCCATGCTGTCACTTTGGGCCAGAATGCACACAGACTGAGTATATACCAAAACTCTGCTCCCTGCTATGTTAGTTGGGAGATCTGGTTTTTATTTAAGTTCTGTATTGCTACCTTCCTGCTCCCTCCCAATGGTCCTCCTATCAAGCAAAACCTAAGTTAATATCATAGAAAAAAATCTTATAATCCAACATACAATAATGCCATGATTCAACTTGCCCAACTCTTTCAACCTAAGAGAGGCTGTTGGTGTAAGCTAAAACCCCCCATGGACAATGAGGGGAAGTAATATGAATAATTGTCCTTTTTGACACTCCTAGGAGAAATCTAAGATAAATGACTCCCTCCTCTGACTTGAGAGAATTGCCTAACACTCAGTCCTTCAGAATCTGACATTGGATGAGCTAGATCCCAAGGTATAGGATTATATCCCTATAATCTTGAATGATGAAATGGTAAATCCACATCATTAGGATGGAAGCATAATGAGGTGGGACCTGGCCACTGTATATTCTCTCCAGAGCAACCAAACAAGGAGAAAGCATATCACTGGGGAAGATCAAGTGGGCTCCTGTCAGCTCCAGCAAGCTTCAAAAAGTAGCATAAGGCATGAGACCTCCCTGCCCTCCTTTTACATCCTGGTTGCACCTAGCCTAAACAGCAGACTCACTACTTAGGCATTTATACATTGCAGCCTCAGGCACACAGGGTTTGACAATCTTCAGACACCATTAAAACCACCAGAAGGCAACCTGTCTCTTGGAAAGCATTCTTTATTTCACAGGACTGAAGTGTGATGTATATTTTATTCCAATACCCAGAGCAGACAACTTAATCAGCAACCAAAACCATTACAGGAATGGTAGTAATTAGCCAGATCTACACATGATGTTTTTCGCCATTGTTTTTAATATCAATGATGGTAAATCATTACAAAACCCCCCAAAATTGTCCATTTCCCTTCAGGATCATGATGAACAGCTCCACTTTTCATATGTGGGACCAGTCAAACTTAATTTTGGGAACACTAACAAAAATATTTACAYGGATTAAATATTCAAATAGAAAATGAATTTACCGCAACTGACTCATGCATGCTCTTCAGGAAGCTTTGGTAATACACTAGCTCATTTCTCATGTTGAAGTGAGTGAGTTTTTTTTACTTATGAAATAATTACTCTGTAAATGAAAGTATAATCTTTATTATGCCGAGTCTAATCTGGGGGGGGGGGGGGCAGTATTTTGAACAATTCCAAGTCTGAGAAGTCTGAGTATGTCCAAATCATCTTTAGACTGCGGAAGGAGCTACTAAATTCATTCTGTACTCAGGTTCAGATTCAAAACTTTTGCTCCCTCACTCACTAGAGTTCAAAGTGGCCTGCATTTAATGACATTTTTTGTCCAGTTCTGATGAGAATTTTTTAAAATTACCTAAGCGGGCAAGTCTAACAGCATACCCTAAGGGGAAAATGCATCTGTCTCTTCACAGCAGAAAATACTATGGACACTGATGTGGTTTCATGAAGCATTTTRCAGACATGGCCAGGCTCAAATGCTCTAAGTCAATTTAACAGTTTCATTAGGTTACCGGTTTAACAGGTGAGCACCTGAATGAATTCATTCTACCCAGTGCTACTCCCTTTGAAGTTATAGTAAAAACTGCACTTCAGTACCCACCACAGAGACATTTGCATACCAATGTTTGGACATTGCCATAACCAAATAGAGCTATGTATTTAGAGCTCTTCTGAGAAATTGTCAAGATATAGTGGTCTTACATTAGAGCTACACATTATATTTTATCCATCCAAAATACTTGCTGACATTTTGAAAAGCAATAGTCTAGTCTAACTAAGTGTTAAGCAATCTAGAGCTAGACATTTATATTTGGACTGTAAAAACAAAAGCAATCTGTGCAGCTAATAAAAAATAAGTGCATTTTAGCTTAAATCTACAAAAACTCTGGCATCTCAGAGACTGCAGAAAAGCATTTTCTTTAATATCTTATTTAATGCTCTGTCAAGTAAGACTCCCCTCCCCCATTTTCATCATCTTTCAGAGCCATATGCTCTTCAAAGCATTCATATTACTTCAAATATTATAAGTTCTTAATCAGTGTTAGATACAAAGATGGAAGAAAACAGCTACTGATGTGGACTCCTTGGCTATTAAAATTTTATTTGCCCCAAACTCTCCTCTTCCCCAAGTCTCTCATTTTGCTTCTCTTCTATATTAAATTTTCACCTCTGAGTTTTTCCTCAGTAAGGTTTTATACTCCCAGCCAGACAATACACTGCTCACAGAATGGCTGTTGCTGGATAGCTAAGAAATAGCTCAGTTGTGCTGTTTGACAGCAATTCCACTCAATAGTGAAATGTAACAGATTTGATAAAACATAACCTATTACTTATCAGCAGTGCTTATTTTCAGACTGCCTTCGTCCACCCATGACCAGGTATCCATGTTAAAGTCACAACTTTCTACTCCTCAAGCTTCTTTAGCCAGAAGTGGCCAAAGCAGGCACGCGCTACACCCACGGTATACTGCACTCTTCCAGCTTTGCAGTGCACAAAGCTGGTCCCAGTGTTGTCAAATTCAGTGCTTCAAACAACTGTCAGACYCTGGACTGGAACATTCAAGGTGTTAATAAATGTATCAGAAATCAAAGTCTGAGGTTCACAGAATAAAGATAAGACTTGAACAAACACTCCCAGATTTTGCAAGTAAAGCAGAAGATTTACCGACTTTGCTCTGTGGCTACTRGTAAGCCTGAATAAGCCAAAACATCTGAGCTCGCTTATTGCAGGAAGAGCCTTAAATGCAGGGTCTCTACTTCATTACTAAAGAACAGTCGAGATGATTTTTTTTTTGGGGGGGGGGGAGGGGGGAGTTGATGCTTTCCTACACAAGACTCAATCTGAAGGCTCACAATTATTTCAAGGAAAATATTCATTTTGTTATTTCTATTAAAGTCAAAAATCAACTCAAGTTTGAAGAATATATTGAACTGCTGTATCATTGTAAGAGCATATTATTGTTTGCAAATTTCTAAGGCTATGTAGAGACAACATGTAGAGCAGAAGATTTGTATTTCACCTTAACTCTAGCATACCTAAATTTGGATTTCTCAGTCTGCACTGTAGCAGCAGGGAGCTTTGCATGAAATAGAACATCTATAATAATAGATAGCTCAAGTTAAGTCAGCAGAACTTTAGTTATAAGGAATCCATTTACATGTTAAGAATTAAATCTCATTACAAGAATGTATTTGCAGCCACATCAGAAATGTCCATTTTTTATTCTCATATTGCTACCAATAGCATTTCTAGAACATTCTTAATGAAAAAAGTGATATCATCTTAAAGGTAATAAGCTTATCTCCAGCAAACTAATTCTTGTCAAATTGCGAAAGAGTATTTTAAATGCATACCCAATGTCTAGGGGCAGGGTAGAAAAATGATCTTAAGCCACGCTTCTATGCCAAATTGATCCATTTATTTACTATATTCACTGCTAGCAAAAACATTCATCACTGCATCTCATAAGCTTTTTCCTCTCACATATATCACTTATGTAAAATAAAATGAGGATTTGCTCATCAAGTGAGAAGAGCTTCCCTGGCACATATATTCAACATTGCTATTCTTGAAAAAGATCCAGAACAGCACCTTGCTCTGAAAGATTCAACCTTTTGTGCCCTGTTGATTCACAGCTTTGGGGGGGGGGAGCGCACACAAATATGACCTATTTGTGTTGTTTGTGGTATTGTCCCTATCCCTCCCTCCCCCCTCAAGAAAGTAGCACCCAAGAAGCTCCTAAGAGAGTTAGTAATCTTCTGGCCTCAACCAGCCTCATGTGTCAGGAAAATTTTGCTCAGGAAAATCATAGATCTTCCAGTCCAGGACATCGTCAATATTCGACTAAACAAAGCCACAGCTGACCTGACCTAGCATTGGTGATAGTCCTGCTTTGAGTAGGAGATTGGATCTCCAGAGGTCTATCCAGCACTTCCATGACTCTATAAATTCACAAAGAAAAAAAAAAGATACAGTAAACTTTTATTTAAAATAAATGAAACAAGCATTGCAAAAGGACTTACTATGGCTTTTAATTCCTGTCTGGGTAAAGTCATCAGCACATGTTTCCCCCACCACCACACACCTGGTTTCTGCACTTCCTGGGTGCACAGAAACCCCTAAGGTTATCTTTGACTATTGCAACTGAGCGTTTTCTCCTAGCAGTGATCATCAAGCTCCAAAGCTTTGTTCACCACATTATTTATGGTGAGAGTTTCAGTAGTTTCAAGAGCACTGGAGATAATGTACACCTCTTCAGGGAATCAGTCAAGTGTTTGCTCTCTGCCTGGGAGAAGCCAGCCTAGCATTTTCTTATGTGCAGCTGACTTTCAGATGCCACTTTGAGTGGCAGAGAGCTTGAAAACAGCTTTCCAACCCACCATCTTCAAATATTCTTTATCCTGAGATCATGAATTCCTTTCAAACCTCAGCTCTGATCACTAACCTCCATAATTAGTGCAGCATGTTGCGAGAAACGTTTTTGTTTCCAAAATGCGATTTTGAAATGTACAGGCACTCAGTTTCTCAATGCGATGAAATTGTGACCCTTAAAGATTGCAGTGAAGTACCAGCTGGATCTCAAATCATGTAAGGCTCTAGGATCTCTGTAAATTAAGCTTTAAATCGGCCTACATTTAAAGTTCAATCCTACTAAATCAGGACTTATTCAGTTCAGAAGTCCCTAGGTCAATCCTATGATTCATGAAGGGCCTCATATGTGAAACAGAAGTCAGTCACCTCAGAATCTACTCCACCTTTTCTTTGTCAGATCAGTTTGTGTTGCTAAACAGTAGCTTCACAATATGGGGAGCACCATCTGTACATGAAGTACAGAAGGCATAAGTGGGAAAGGATGCAATTATAACTTCCAGAAACTTCTAAGCCTTTTTCCACAAGCATTTTTAAGGCTACATTGTCCTTGCAGCCAGCAGCAACAGGAAGGGTTTTCAGGGACTTGAACCTTACTAATAGAAGGAAGAGTGACATGAATGCAAGAGACTTAAGGAATGAAAATGATACTGCAGTATYGCTTGTGCACCCGTTTCCTCTTACAAGGAAGCCTGCTGACCTGGAATCAAGAGAATGTAGGTCCAAGACTTGTTTAGAGAGGCCAGAGTGGCATTTATAGTTTTAATTTTTCCTTGAGGTCTTTCCRTTTCCATCAGTTTAGATATCTCAGATGATATGAAGAATACCAGGAAAGCCTTCCAGCCTCAGCCTGCAATCCATTCAGAAAATGCCACTGCAGACCAGGCTAGTATCAATTCCAGCATTCAAGGTTAGTTATGCAAATACCTTATCTGTTACCTTGGTCTCTTTCTAAACAAGGGCCTCTCCCTTTAATAACAGTTGCAAGAGTACTTAGCAGAGAAGCAAATGCCAGAGCATTTACAAATTTTCAGATTAAAACCAAACAACCCCACCCCCAAAGTTAGCTAGCACAAACAGTAAAAGGCAATGAAGTACAGGCCAGATCTAAAATAACAGGTACTTGCTTAGTATAGACAAAAAAAATTCCCACCATCACTGTAACTGGAAACAAATTTGAAGCTTAACTGTAACCTCAACTATCAACTCAGATATCCTCAGTTAAGACCTATATATATTTACACTTGAACTGAAATCATGAGTGGTATCAGTTTTAGCTATTTCCTTAAGTTTCAGGCGATTTGTTGTTTAGCAGTCTAAATAGGGTTGATAATAAATACAGGACCATTACTCCCTGCCCAATTTTGAATTACTGAGACAGGCAGGAAAGTAGCAAATGTCATCAGTAACCATGGAGTGCATTCATGCAGCAAAACATCACCACCTTTCCTAGTAGTAAATGCTTTGTTGTCTCTTTCCTGCATTACTACAGCATCTGTTTTGCTGAGATGTCTCCTTGTTTTGCAGTACAGTCATCGCCAATAATTTATTCTGTATTTTTGCTTTCAAATAAATTGAGTAAATCTACTCTTTGGGGACAGTGGCAAATTAAGAAGAGTGATTAACAAAAGAGAAAGGTTAAAAATCCAGTGTATATACCTTTTTTAATCTACTGAAAGGATAAAATTCTACAGAGAACAGTAAATGTGTGAATCAAAGGCTGTTAGTTCAAGTGAACTTGAAACTGTGAATTAAGTTATTTCTAGGATTAAATACCAGTTCATTAATACAAGCTGCTCACTATATTTCTTCTAAGAGACAGTTTTCTAATTCAATATTAATGCTAAGAGAACCCAAGCACCTAGAGCAGGTGTTTCAGGACTACAGAGCATCTCTTGGGTGAGAGCACTAAAATTCATCCCACATCCATACGCAGCCTCTCCAATAAATTTGTGCCCTATTTTACAGTTCCTTCTGTGTCTGAAAAAGGATTTGTAAGAGGAAATGCATGTTACTTTCTCAGTATCAGGACAGAAGTAATCATCAGTTAAATCTCAAAATTGCCATTTTAGCAAGTTCATATATTTGCATTAATCCCTTTAAATGGTTACCAGTGCAGAAAAGTGTAGTAATCTTGGAAGCTAATTCTGACCTCACTAGAAAAAAGGTATTAAAAATGAATAATATCTTTAAAGGCATTAGAGTTCAACTATTAGAAAAGGCCCAAGGAGCAGTCAGAGAAAAGCATAAAGTGAATTCAGGTTTTAAAAATGCCACTAGATACACACATATATATCCCTATACACATGACATGGAACAACTTGAAAATCTGTGATGAGAAAAAGCCAAATGTGGCAACATATTATATTTACAATACATGATGTGATTGCTTTAAAAATGTGATCCATGTAATGTATACTGAGACAAAACAGACTAAGAACAATTTTCTCTTTAGAGTCTAAGATGCAGTTTTTGAAATGCATCATGCTGTCTAGAGTTGTAACCTAGTCACACTTTGAAGACTTAGATCCCAGCTAGATCCTCAGATGTGGGTGTCTCCTGTTAACATCTGTACTCAAAAGTGTTCTTTCGTCTGCACTTTGTGATTAGCCTGCAATATTTCTTCACTGCAATTATCAATGTTTCTGTCACCTCACAGTGAGTCTATTGCAATGCAGTCAATGTGGGATTCAAATATTTTAGAATATTCCACTGATGCCTTGTTTGATATTTCAGTTTCTCTAATTTCTTTCAAAATTTCTTTTTACCCTCAGGATAGAACACAGTTGTGGTAAGGAATTTAAGGTGACCAATAGCCTGCATGGTTTCCAATAGTCTATCAAAACATGTTTTATTCCTAAAGTCCCCCAAAAGGTTTTTCCAATCTTTGTGRATATATCTATCCACTTTAAACACAAGAAAGGACAACATCAAAGCATGAAGTTACATTTAAAAAAAAAAATCATTCAACAGATGAAAAAAGCTTATGAGCATATATAGAGAAAGAGGCTTATAAGCAAGAGAAGATAGTTCCAGGGTTCAAAAAGTGAACCTTATATTGCCATTCAACATGAGAAAACAGGTTTGTTATCTTTCCTCCCAGGCTTATAGCCATAACCCCAGCTCCTTTGCTTGCGCCCTACTAATTTTAACAAGCCTACAGTCAAGGGAGGCAGGTAGAAGGAGAAAAGGCAGCAGGGACTGTGGTTAGCACGTTCACTGCCTCACCACTGATCAGTCACAGCCCACACAGATGTACACCAGCTGGGAGTAGCTGTTGGTTTTTTGAGAGCAGGCAGGGTTAAGTTATAGCTTTCCGAGAGTTCTAGGGGTTCTTTAGGCCTTTGAAAAAAGAGCACTACTCTAAAGGAGTGAAAAAATTACCGGACAAAAGTTTTAGTTAAGTCTTTTGCTATGGCACACCCCTTCCTTCTCTACCCACCCCAGCTCCGGTCATGTCATGGTGGATACTACTGACAGCAGAACATAAGCACACAGCAGAAAGGAAAGCTTCTACATAATGTTTTTTGTTTTTAAACCAACATTATAAAAGTGACAGGCCCAAAACTTGGGTTTGTCAAAGTCCGGAAGAAGGAGCAGATTGTATCACGCTCCCCCCCTCAGGCATTTATGAACAAAACTTAACACAGCATATCTGAAAGAAGACTGAAAACTGACAAAATTCCTCCTGCTTGAGCCTCCTTTTACAATAATACCTCTTCACTAGACAAAGTTGAATCATACCAGCAATTCACATTCTGGACTCAAGCACAGCGTTGACACATTTTCTACAGTAAAAAGGCTACAGTAAAAAGACCATATGCCTCTGACTTGACTTTCACAATGCTAAGGTTTGTACCTTCACTCCCATCCACATCAAGCAATATTTGCAGCTAACCTCTGGGACAACCTAGATGTGGTATCATTAGGGGGAAGGAAGAAAAACCACGCCCCACACACACCTAACACAGACTTTGCTTACACACTGAAAAACGAGACCTCATTTTGTAACTTGATACAAATGAAAAGTTTCCATCACCACATCACTTTGGATATTGATCAGATGCATGAAAACAGTCACTCAAATGCAAATTTTGCTATTAATATTTTCTGCACTACCTGCAGGCCTCCTAACTCAAACTGCTCATAGGCACCAGTTACACTGCTGTAAAAACTCCATTTTAAGACTTCAGGAATGCCACAGTGGTCCAGGACATACAGTGACCAATATTTGCTCAATCATTACCCAACTCTACTTTAATATTATTGGTCTTTTGTTGTCATTTCCTCCAGGGTTTTTACAGCACATTCCTATTTGCCCACTGAATATTCCTTTTTTTTTTTTTTAATGCCTCTAAGTCTGCTGTCTTTTAATTAACTTGATTAAAAAAAGAAAAAAAAAGAAAACTTACTCAAAGCAAACACTAGAAAGTTAGATCATCTTGAAGCACCTTTGAAGATTCTGTTGCTTTTCCATACTCACACACCTGTATGGTCTTCTAGCCCTTGTGAGTGCCACAGTCTTCCAGAAATGCAGCATATCTAATGACTACAAGACTTCTTCAAAAACTAGCCATGTATATAAGTAAGAATAGAAGTTGCAGTTATACTAATAAAGTGACAAGAGCTAACCACTCCTAGAATGAGCTCGTCACAGCCAAATCAGGAATAAGATATCTTCACAGAAAAATATTGCACAATACCATAGATACAATATGAGCAAGAGAACCAATGCTTCACTCAAAAGCAGCTGTAGGTTGCCACTCGATTTTATTTTTGAAAGACCTAGCCATGGGATCAGGACCCCACCATGTTAGGTACTATACAAGCCCAGAGTTAAATAAATATACAGCAGCAGGAAACTTACAGTGAAGGAAGATCTGAGCTATTAAAAAAGGGGAATTTAGCAGTAGTTGCGGGGAGCAGACTGACAATTTTGCTTAGAGAACTCCTGAACTGTCATGATAAAAATCCTGAAAAGCTCCTTACCCCATGCTCAAATCACTTTGTGCCATTACACATGCTGCTTATACCTATGCAGATGGACTGCAAGGCAAAGCACTGTCAAATCAAGGTGACAGTGGCAAAAGCTCACTTAACTTGTAAATAAATGATTACCAGGTGCAAACAAAGAACCAGGCTCATAACACCTAGTTGTACATTCCTTATATGTTAGTACTATAGAATTGATTCTTTTCTTTTGTATGTCAAGAAAAGGTAGAAAAGCGGGGTTTAAATCTTAGCCAGCTCTCTTCACATTTCAGTTTGAGGATAGTCACAACCACAGATAATCTGGTCTGTGAAAGATACCTTCTTACATTACAGTCTTGTCAACAAAGTCTGTGAGAAATGATTGTCTTGATCCAGTTTAATAAATGAAACAAGCACAAATATGTACAACATCAACATCGTCCTTCACAGGCTAGTAAGAATTATCTTTAGTTTTAATTATCTTTAGTTTTATTTGAAATACATAAGAGAAGACATTCTTCCACCACAGCTTTGCACATGTGCAGTGCATTTGTAGAATTTACAATTAAGTTATAGTCAAAAAAGAAAGAACACACATTTTAATACTACACTTTTAAAGAGTTAGAAATAGGCATAAGGGCTATACTCCTTGCAAGTGAAGAAAGATTAGGAGTATAAACTCATTCCCATACCCTTCCAACACATTTAGTGAATCTTTCCCATTTTCATTGACAATACGATGTCACAGTAAGCAGGGCAGTCATTATTAAAGACAATTTTTTCTTATGAGTCTGATGTGGATCTCTACCCTTTGTCTTTAACTCCAGTTTTCAGCATCACTATTCCAAATAAAAAGCAGCAGACATGAGCAAAGCAATATTTTTCCAAAGAGTCTAACGGTATTTAGAGATCTCAACATAAAAAAGGTTTATTACACAGAAAAACAGGAAAACAATCCCAGCACTTTTTAAATACTTATTTTGAGGGCTGATTCAGTAGGTACTGAAGTTTAGCCTCAAAAAGCTTTATAGACTGGAATAAGAGTATCACTGTTTTGAAAGTTACTTCTTATATCCTTTTATCAATTGCAGAAGGGATCAGGAAAAGATTAAGTGAATTGGAAGCCATTTTGAATACAGAATTCCAGTGTTGCCTCATCCAACTTGAGGATTAAACTTGCAGGTTATTCAAATGTTACTATAATAAAAAAAGCCCCAATGGAAAAAGCATGTTTCCTCTTACATTTACACAAGATTTTTACTGTAAGACAAAATAATATGAAAGTTTTACTGTAGCTTCAGATGTACATTGGCAAGGACAAAAGACTAGTCTGCCAATGGATGCCTCATCTGCTCATAATCGTATTACAAATTTAGTTGCTAGTTTTCAAATGGGTTTTTCATTCACCCCCAAGCTACATCTCTTTTCACCAATTCTGTTGGGATGTACTGTTAATTTAAAAATAACTTTTGACTATGCTGGACCACACTTACACAGCAAACACCAGTTGGACAAATGCAAGTCAAAACACACATTTCATTGTAAATAAAACTAAGTACTCCTCACCATTTTAATTGTAATATACCTGAAGAGAATTTTGATTGCTTTTCATGAAGAGGAACTGAAATTCTAAAGCTTAAATAAGTGTTTTACACAAGTTTTACTACCAATAAAAAAGGATTAACATCTCACTACTCTCTGTTGTTTATACATCGCATATATAAGTTGGCTTGACTAAATTACACTGTGACAGAACTGGGCAGCTATGGGTCTCTTTGCCCTGTGATGTGCTGAATAGACATACCCTCACTGCTGCTTTAGTTAGCTAGTTCAGCTGAGGTGCTTTACAATGTGACCCACGCAAGGTCAAAGCAGATCCACTGATATTCTACCTCAGCTCCAGTTTAGATGAGCAAAACAAACTCTATACAGCTCTTTAAAACCTCTCAAAACAACATACATCACAGTATTTACATTTGAATGTTAGCAAAAGCTCAAAAACAGCACACAACTTCCATGGAAGCACAAAACACCTAAGGGTAAAGGCCACCTAAAGTGCAGGTTACCTTCTTGCAAACCTGTTTAATGGTTCAGTGCAAAAATCTAAGTAGATCTTGAATATAAACTGAAGTTTGTCATTTGAGCCCATTGTATGTAACATGTTAATCTCACTTCTAGTTTGAAAAGAGAGTGCTTACATATGCAGTAGGAGGGCACTCAACCACCCAGAAGTGCTGTCTTACTAGTTACAATTCTAACAAGAAAAAATGCAAAACTATCCAGAAGTTGGTAAATTTCCACCTCTGACCTTGAGACAACACCAGCTGCACTAAGTCAAGATTTTAACTGCAAAAAGCACGAGCACACCTGCCCAGCTTTACTCCAGCTAGCAGGCAATCTTCTCTTTGAACATTGAGTAGCTTCACCCTTAGTTATTCACTGTTTAGCAAACTAGTATATTAGAGCCAGCACAAGCATACCTACCAACATTATGGTTACTCTGGTTTTATTTGCACATATATAATCAAGACTAATACGGGTCTTAAATGTTCATGACTAGCTGCTTGTGATAAGAACCCATTTTTTCCCCCTCAAAAGTCTTGTATTTCATAGGCTACCATCTGGCCCTGTGGTAGCAACCTTATAGAGAAATATAGCAATCTTCCATGGCTTAGRCAATAGCAAGATTTAAGTTAAAACTGCTTATTCTACTCCTGATGCTATTTTTAAAACTACTTATCCCAACATGCACATTAGTCATCATTTATATGATCCCCAACAGGCATTATGCTGAAATGAGATTTTACTCTGTATTAAGTGATCACATCTTGTGCAAAAAGCATTCCAGCTATCAAAGCATTTGCTATTCCATTGTGAATACCTGACTTGCTAACTGACATAGGGAGCATTTTTTTGACATGAATATGTAGATATGTGAAGCTTTGTGTTTAAAACAAGATAGACAATGATAAAAGGTCAAGTTTGATGTGCTGGAGACAAGCTTTAAGACTCTTCTGAAAATCAAGTTTGAGTTTTCTTCAAAGGTCAAGGCCACTGTGACCTATTTCAATTTTCTTCATTAAAAGACCTCAGCAATACTTTGAAATAACATTGCTTTAGGCATTTGGCAAAATCCTTAAAGCTGATAAAACTTTGTCATTTCACCACCAGCACAATGCAGCCTCCATAACACATCAGGTCCTGAGATTACAGAGAGTTTTTCCTACATCAGATATCTTTGGGGGAAAAAAAAAAAAGTTAGCAAAAGTTTCAGTCTCTGCAAATGTTCCCCCCCCCTCAAAAAAAAGCATTCTATCAAAATACCTACAGTCTCAAGAGTACTTCCCCAAGATGTAAATATATTTTTCACATAGTATTCCAGATAAACTGTTTTTTCTTTAGTTTTAGGATGAGCCAATGATTTTTGTACTCCTACTGCATACCAGTCAATGGTCATTAGAGTACTTACAACCAGGGCAGGTGGGGGGGAACACTTCCAGTTGAGACTGCTGTTTTTCCAAGAAAACTCCTCAAACATCCCACAAAGGTGACATAGTCTGGCTGTTCAGGTCTAGCACATTGACTGCATCAGCAGGCATCACAGATTATGACCTATAATTATCAGCTAACAGTACTAAATGAGGTATTAAGAATAACACTATATGTAGGTATGGGAGGCTTCAGCTTTATTCAGCTTTGTCAATTTAGGAAGAACCACACAAACTGATTCCATATCAGATTAGTCAGAAGGCTGGATTAGAGAAATTAAATCTAAATCAGACTGGTACCTTACAACTACAGCTTGACACAAGAGTCATTATGACAAATAGGCATCTAACAGCACAGAAATGAGTTATCAGTAAGTACTATTTCAAATACACAACACCAAAGCCAAACAGTAAACAACTACCAACACGAAGACTTTACAAGCGTTCCTTTCAGCCAGTCACCAGCAAGAAGTTTTTGCCAAGTTAAGCATGTGTCTGAGAGCACATGGCCAGGTCCATAAACTGGATGCCCTACAATGCTATTGAAGTTTGAAGACACTTCCGTAACAGGCCAGGCATTCCCAAAATGCTCTTACGCTACAGCACCAGGCAATACCATTGACTCTCATGTGGCAGTGTACTGATAAACTGCAATATTGCTATTGGCAGATTGGTCTTGAGGGAGGTTTCTCATGAGGCAGGAGAAAGAAAGCAGCAACTGCCCCACACCACCACCAGCAGGCTGGTCTTTCAGGAACTGGGAAGGCAGGGCAGGACCTGTCCTTGGCAGGCTTCACCTTTCAGCAGTGTTCAGGGATCCTAGACCACAAAAGCAGCAGGGGGAAAGCGTGTTGTAACAAAGCACAACTCCCCTCTCAGAACCTGACCTTGCACACACAGTGTCCATGCTTTGGATGAAGAGAGGAGATAGAGGATACCAAATGAGGAAATACGAGCAACTCGCCTTTTTCTCCCATCCACTGCTGACAAAAAGATGCCTTGTATATGGCACTAACAAGGAGAGTGTCAGAGCACAGCAGGACAGGACATAACACAAATATCGGAAGCTGACACTAGTCTGCAGTGCCAATTACTTTCTACCACTGCAGCTACAGGGCACAGCACACCAGTTCTCAGCAGAACAAAGAGGAGCAACTCTAGCAAAGACAGCAGGGTCAGTTTGCTACATTTGGTCCCGAGTACCTCTTCTTCAGGCTTAGCAGCTTCTATTGGCAAACCCAATAGACACCTTTAAGGATTGTGTAAGAGATCAGGAAGGATGCAACTACTTCAGTCATAAGTGGCATAAAGTAAGAAGGTCAGAAGGAAGCATTTGGGGGGGTGGGGCGTAAAATAAGGTTTCTACATAAGTCAGTAAATCTCTACATGCAAAAGTATATAAAAAAGTTTTTTTTCAGTTACAGGCTCACTCATTAGCACAGGTCACATGCTACCACCCCTTTTTCTCTCTTCAGTCAGAGGGCATCTGCCTAGGCAGCTAAGTCTGTACTTTTACCTAGGAGAGGTGCAAAACACCACATATTTCTATATCAGGCTTTACATTACAGCATCTCTTATACACATTGCCTTTGCTCTATGATATCTGCGAATCTTCTCCCTCCAGAGTTTGAGCAGCAATTCTTCTTAAAAGAAAAAAAATTAAAAACTAAATTACTGTTTTAGGGATAAAATAAAGCAGAAGAGCATCTTAAAAAAAAAAAAAGGCATGTCTTCAGACATTACGGTACTACCTGGTCCAGGCAGGCCCAGCTTCAGACACAACAGAAGTATCTGGTGATTCAGCCTTACTCCCTTGAGCAGTCAGTGTTCACTTTGTGGGTAGGAGGGGTCAAGCACACACTCACACAGAATGACTACTTCTCCAACCAGATTCAATTTATTTTTTTTTTCCATGTTCCAATGGAGGGAAAAGACAAATATATCAAATATTTATGAAGCAATTACAGAAATAGATTTTTTTTATATCAAACTCATTTCTCTTTCATGTTGTAAATAACTGCAGATCCCATTTTAGATCTCAGGATCCTTCCTAATTAAAGCTGATTCTTCAAACTATTTTTATTTCAATTAATCTACATTTCATTAAGAGTACTCCAAAGCCATTGATTCCCTTGGAATACCCTGCAGTAAAAGAGCAGCAGAAGTAGAAACGCACAGCAGACACACATGAAGCGACTAAATCCTTCCTGAAAAAGCAATTAAACAAAAATCAAGTCTAACATTCTTCCCCTTGCACAGACACTATGTAGGAAGAAGTCTAGACCACATAGTGTTCCTATACAGTTATACATCTCAGAAGTGCAATAACTTGCAGGACAGGGTACAGGAAGATACAATGTAGAGTGCTTTCACTTTACCTACTTTTCTAAGTAAAGCTACATAAGATAGCTACACACAGTTGTCCATATTGATTAAAAAGAGGTAAACTTTTAAGGCAGGTGTCTCCAGACAGGCATAACATTTACTGCTTCGTTTTGAATTTTAAAATCATACAAGTAAGATTTCATGGGGAAAAAAATCTTTGGAGAAAAGATAATACTATCTTCTGATGTCTTTTTGTACTGACTACCTTCCAAAAGCACACCATTTCTCCAGAAACGCACAAATAAATTTCTTTAGCATTAATATCAACATGCATCCCAATTAGATCTCTTCGTATCAAATTAGTCCATGACCACCACATCCCCTGATGTACTGAATATGGTTCATCCCTTATTCTATAAAGGATGCTCATTATTTATACCACAATAAATTTTCTTAAGTAGCATTTCAAGGATTTCTAGTTTTACAGAAAAAGTTGCACAAAGGTTTACATTAATGCTTGCATTATTGATAGACTTCACAAAATACAATTTAATGCAAGGTTGCTTTAGCATAATCTAACTCTCACAGACAYGGTAACATCTAGACAATGACATCTCTCCCTCTCATTGTAAAACATATTATTCTGTCTTCCACCCAAGTACTTCCAGAACATTTTGTGGAAATGAATATTCGGGTGGTACCTGAACAATTTTAGTGCACTTTGCACATTATTTCAGGGAAATGTTTTGTAAGTTGTTGGTGTAACACAATAAACACATGAAAGGTATAACAGCAAGAGAAAGCCAAGTATTCCCCAATCCAGTTACCTGCAGGTCACACACAGCCATCCTGCAGATATAGAAGAGATGTGGAAAAGGGACAGGTATTCATAGCCAAAATAAGCAACTATGGGTTAGGTTGCTGTAGTTTTGCTTGCGACTCCTGAAGTTCACGATCGCTACCATGTATGCTAGYGTCTCCTTTACATTTGCACAGATAGTTTTTACTCTTTGCCAGTCTCCAACTTCTCCTTCGTCCAGGGAGCAGTTTAAACAGATTTATTTGCACAGATTTTGAGCACATCCAACTGTTCCTCCAAGCTCAGTTACCTCACAGAGAAGAGTCTTCCACAAAACAGAGGCTGCTCCTCAAGAAGCTGCTGCAATTCCCTGCTGTAAAATTTAAGCCATTAGTTCAATTCACTCACCCAACACCTAAGCATTCACTTGGGAAACAGTCAGATGTAAGGTGGGCACAAAGCCACAGAACACAAGGATGACACTGACACTAGAGAGGGGCTCCTAGGAGGAAAACAACTTGAAGACAGGGTAGAATAAAGCTTGCTGAATTAGCATTAAAAAAAAAAAAAAAAGCACACCCACCTACTACCAGAGAGAAGCACACAGAGTGTTCATTCCTGCAGTCAGGTGGGGACAGTTAACTGGCCAGCACAACTCAGTGTTCACTGACTGGTTTAAAAACCAACCAAGTCTCTTCCTCTCCCCTGCCTTCACACTACACCTCTCCTCCTGAAGGATTCAGTTTTTCTTCTGCTGTGTGCAAAGAGGTGACTAGCATACCACAGAGCCAGATTCACTTAAATGCAGGGAGGATTAGCAACATCCAAGGACTCCTCACCAAATTATCAACAAACAAAAGCATGCAGGGGGAGAGAACATAGGAGAAGAGTGCTCAAAACCCCACAATTTACAGAGATTCCCAGTCATTAGGGGAGAGCATTACATACATTAGCAGAAAGCATCACCACAGGAGAGACTATTTAAATGCAACTATAGTATTAAGGCTTCAGCTGTTGTAAGAAAAAAAGACCAGACATTTCTCAGACTGACTTACACATTTCTGCATAGACTTGTCTGAGTGAGACTAATACCTTGAGCACTGACACAAGACAAAAGTATCAAATATGCAGTTGGATGACTCTTTTGACTAAGAGTAACTACTTTACAGAGCCTACAACACAAAAAAAAGGCATTTCTTCAGCCTTTGCATATTCCCTTTTTTCAGGACAGCCTTATAACTCCACTAGAGCAGACAGGCATTAAGCAGTGAGCTCATCTCAAGCAGGAAACCATTAGAACTTTATCCAGGAACCCCTTTATAAACATCCACTCTGGCATCCTTCCTGTTTTTTTTCCCATAGAGAACTCCTCATCAGGAGTAGGTCACACCTGCTTTATTACAACTAAGCTACAGCTTCTTTTTCAGTAGTTTACTGCACACTCAGTAAATACCTCCCTGACTTCTCTTTACAGAGTCAGGTTTTCCCTCTCAATTTATCTAAAGGAGAGAGTCACATGATATTTTATTATTCATATACTCTTCGCTCATCTCCCATATTCCTCTCAACCTCTAAAAAGGCAGGAACATTCACAGGCTACCTATCCTATTTCCAGGGTCAAGTATCAGACTATTCTTAAGTATACCACAGGAACACAAATGCTCATACCAGTATCTTCAGGATGCAATCCTACCCTTTTAATTATACTTTCTAACCTTTTCTCTTAGAGCTGTCCTCAATAAGACACCCAGAGCCCTTACCTAGGAACTTCTGTGTAATGGTTTCTTTACTTTCTCTGGCTCAGTAAGATCAGTAAATAAGCTACTACTTACCCTTTTCTTCATCAATGTGCAGGCAATAATCAGACTGAATCTTCTGCCTCACCACCTTTCTTATCATCCCACCAAAAAAGAGCCAGCAAACTAATTCTCTGGTTATCTCTATTCCTTCAAAACAGTTAAAGAGCACCAGGTAACCCTCAGGAAGCTCTGCAAACACTAGTGTGTCTTTCTTCTCCTCATTTCTAGTCTCAGGTGCCACCTCACCCACTCACCTCATCAAGACCAGATGGGGAACACCTACTCTATGGGGCCAGCAAGGAGGACTCACTCTAGTTTTCCTTTATAGGCAGTGAGTCTATAGCTGCTTCATGTCTTTCGTAGCTTAGAAAGAGCTGCAATTCTAATGAAACCGTGCCAGGCTTCCATAACTATTTCACTTACAACAGAGAAAGTTAATAGCATTGCTTTTTAAAAAATGCTTATATTGAGTAACTATCTTATACAAGTAGAACTTTTTTTCCTATTCTTAAATGAGCTATGAAAACTGCAGTTCTATGCTACTGCAAGCTAGCATACATTTTCTTTAATAAAATAGTATCTCACATGCTTTTTGCAAAATAAATTTTGTCCTCATTATATCTTCTGGACCTGAAAAATGGGACAGTTAGTCTGTGACATTTCCATGTGCCAGGAATTGCCGAATAGTCTTCTTTTACTGATTTAGACCTTTCACAGATCCTGAAATTTCAAACTTTTGCTTAGAATCTGTGAATCCTGAGATACCAGAAAAGAAGTGACAGAATAAGTCTTAACTAGCAAAACATGATGTGCTAGCACCAGGGCATTCTGGCCAGGACTAATCTCCTAAAACAGATCACCTGAGCCAGGAGATTTAACTCTAGTTGGACTGCTCCGTTATTGTTTCAGCTGAATTATGATTTTGCAGAAATTATGATTTTTATGTTCTCTTTATTCAGCTAATGTAAGACATTAAAGGAGCACATTTTATTTTGTGACCCTCACACACAAAAAAAGTAATAGAATAAGAAAGAAAAGAAAGAAAGAAAGCAATAGAATAATATCTCATGTTTCAGAACAGACTTAATGTTGCTGTGTACCTTTTTTAGTGCTCCTCAATTTATAAATACACAGTCCTTATACAGCATGGTCCAGCTGTCAGCACTGGCTTGCTGCTTCTTCCCCAAAGGAGAAGGAAACAGCTTGTTCAGTGAATTCAGCCCAAACAGCTCTTCCTCTTGTTTTTCCGCCAGCCATAGCAGGAAGCGAGCGGCTGCCGCCAGTGGGGGAAGCCCTCACCTCTCGCTGCTAGGCACAGGCGCTGCCACGGCTAAGACCCAGCAGCTCAGACCAGCGCCCTGTGTCAGGCAACAGCCGCTCTCCCACTCCCRGGGTGAGAACAAAACATGGCCCACAAGGGCTCCTTCACCCCACGTCTGCCCCTTGCAGCCGGCAGCGCGGGACTGCCCTACAGAGGGGAAGCGCACACATCCCTATCGAAGTGTGGGATGTCTTTTCATTAGATAACATATCTTTGGGATTGTTGGGAAATCTTGCTTTTTCACTTTCTTGCAAGAAGCCTAGTTACCATATGTGCATCAAAGTTATCTTATTGCCAGCAGCTGAAAAAGTGTGGGTGCCAGGGTGCGAATGCCAAGTAATAAAGGAATCCCCAGGAGATGCCTGATTCAGTTTCCTCTGTAGTACAAGGCAAACATGAAAACTCATTGTCTTGATTAGCTTTAGTGCAGGGAAACATGTTTCACAGCTGATTGTAAATCTTCTGAATGGTCTGATTTAGCTTTTAACCTTCCTCTCTTTTTCATCCCTGTGCAGATTATTCTTGCTCCAACATTAATTTATTGACATGGCCTAAGACATGTATATGTTGATTCCAGTTAGAACAAGACATAAATAAGACTAAAACATTGTAAACATCCTTTGGAAGTTTCTTAGTATATAGGCATACTCCYGCAGATCTTATTCTTAGAAATAAGAAAATTGTAATGAGGAGCATTAAAACATACTTACTTTCCTTAATACTGCTAGTGTTAAAACAGGGGAATAGTTTAAAAAACAGAAGATGAATCCTTAGTTTTAGATCACCTTTCTAGGGGCCTCTACAATAAAAAAAAAAGCTTGTAATGTGCTATAAACAGCTCCAGTAGAGGTCACAGGAACAGGGGATGAGTGTTGTGATCTAATGAGACACTTGCAGCATGCTCATGCATCTGCATTATTCTTGCAGCTACTGCATAGTTCATCTGTGCTGACTTCTCTGCCCTTCTATAGTTTCATTTGTGGTTTTTCTATTACAGTTACCAAAGGAATAATTCAGTTGTCAAGAATTGTTATGAACAAGAGAGAAATCATTCACTAACATGTTTTTCTACAATTTTAATAATGCAAGTGATCAGGGAAATTACTGATTTGGTTGGACATGTATTTCAAAACGCATATGGGAGATTAAATCACAAACACAACACCATATCTCAGTCTGGTTTCTGTCAGTATTCCTCCTAATAGGTAGGAAAATCTAAAATCAAATTACGGCATGCTTTACTAAGCAAAAGATAAGGAACTAAGATCTCACAAGATAGAGTCCTGACTCAGGTGCTCTTTGGCCCTAGTAATGTTTTAGAAATGTCGGTTACCTATAAAGTTTACAGAATCTTCATGAAATAGCTAAACATTGTCATCTCAAAGCACAGAAAATTGGGAGGTACAAAAATGTCCAAAAACAGGGATGCGCTTTTTCCTACCACTGCTTTCTGATGTAAAGAGGCCACAAATATCAGCAGGAAGACTCTGTGTGTATTTCATTAATAAACATTTGCACAAAATCTTAGAAGAATTATGAAAATAGAAATTAAAGACACAGCGGTTCAGGTCATCTCACTTTAACCCTACGATTCAGATTCAATCTCAGCTAGCTACCTAGGTTTCCTCCACAGTCTGTGAAAAGAGAGGCCCATTTAACAAGCATTTCCATTCACGTGTCCTAGGCTCTCTCAGGCTGGGACAAACAGTCTGTGGAGATGTTTCCTCTCATTGTCATGAATGAAGACAGTCCAAATGATTGGTTTAAATTAGATCTCAGACTCTTAGAAAATTAATCTAGGTGAAGAACATTCTACTTAAACTCTTCATGTTAGATTTTCCATACTAATTTCCCTGCAGAAGAAATAATTACCAAACAAAACACAATCATTATCACCAATACATTGTCAGTGTGTCAAAGAGGAGCACAACATTTGGACAGTTCTGATTACCTGGTGACATTCAGATGCCATGCTGACGCAGAAAAAAATTCTGACAGGAAACCATCACATGATGTGTTTTCAGATAACTTTAATTGCATTAAACACAAAGAGAATGTATATGTAATAACACAAGAGCATTTAAATCAACTTTTGTTAATGCTCTGTATGCATTTTCTCATGAATGAACCCAGAACTTATTATTGTCCAGAACTTCCATACCAGTTAGACACAGAACTGTATTTCTCCCCAAAACTAAGAGAGAAGAGAACAAACCTCATTCCAATTTCAGCAGGGGCTGGGAATGGCAGCAAAGGGGAAGTCGTGCTGAGTCTTCTGCAAAACTAAGCCTCTCTGGGCAACTTGAGCAATTCCTTTAATACATAACAAAGATCATAGCTTAATTTCATATGCATTTGGTATTTTTCCAGGTATTTTATTATCAAATCAAGAATACAGAATACCAGCAGTGTTGGCACAGCCTGCAGATACATCCAGCAGCCACTGTACATGCGTTGCAATGTCAGATACACCTCTGGTCAGCCTGCCTCTGAAGAGGACAAATCTGGAGGGAGTTGAGTGAAGGCTGCCACCTCTTGGTGAACTAAAGAGCACAAACACTGGCTTATTGCTGGAACATGACACGCCGTATGTATTGAGTTAACATTCATTCATTTGAAAGTATCCAGTCAGAAGCAGATCCCGTATGTCATGTCAGTGTATGTTTTATTTTAGCCAGGAAAAAATACATCTAAAATTATTTAGAATCTTCTGCAAAGGCCAAGATTACAGAATTTCCAAAAGAAAGATCTTTACTTCTAAAAGTGAAGCAGCTTTACGAGCTTCCATTCAGGAATATATCTAGAACTGTCAAAAGATAAAGCTTTGTTGATGTGATGTCTTGTATTCTAGGAAGATGATACACACTGAATAATGTTAAAAACAGTACCCCCATAAAGCATAACATGTCAAATAGACAAAGGGAGTATTTCAGACATACCCAGTCTCTAATGTGAAGACACTGGTAAACTCTCCCTTGATTTGCTCTTTATAATACTAACCTCTAATACATGGTAAGTTAAAATTACTCATATCTAGCATGTTTAGAACATCCTGATACGTGTTAGCACTTTTCTCTTGCCCCATCTAAAATATAAGATTGCTTTGTAAAAAGTTGCCAACATCTATTTATTTTCTTCTGTTTCAGTGCTGTTGATTTGAGTGCTTTGCTCCAGTTATCCAACCTCTTCTCTTCCTTAGCAAAAGTTCTGGAGCTTTTACAAAATTTCTGTAATGTTGATAAAATCCTCAGAGCAGGAAGTGCAGCTCTTCAAGAGCAGCACTGCAAGAATTGCTGCTGCTGTTGCTTCTGTCCAAGATGTTTATATAGAATTAAACCTAATGATGACTTTGCAAGGTCTCAGTAAATATCAGCATGCATGTGAAATAACTTTTTTTTTGTATTTTGCATATGTTACATTAATCCAGTTTGTCCTCACACCTCACACAGGACAGCAATCTGACAGTGATATAATCCATGTATTTTTCCTTTAGGTAAAATCATAAGCAATAAATGCAGTAATACAAAGCCAATACAATTCAAATACCAGTTAATTTCATTTCTGTTACATTTCTGCTTGATGAAGGACAAGCACATTTGTTCCTCTGAGCAATAATAAGACCAAATTGAAAAGAGAAATCCCTTTGCAGCTTCTATTTTGGGGTGAAGGAAGAGCACAATGCATTTATCACCATGTTCGTTCAATTACCACAATGATACTACCTCTGCTGACATTCCATATTTTATCTTAAGAAGACTGGGACTTTCTCCTCATCATCCTGAGCGTCTTCTCCTGATGGGACAAAAACCATCCCAAGAAACATGAAAGAGGACAGTTTTGCCCAGCTTCACTAATTCCCCTGATGGGGTGGGGTGGAGAGGGTTGGTCTAGTTTTGAGAGGAGAAAGAGATGAGGTACTTTAAGACTCTGAACCAACATCCACTGAAACTAATGAGAGCCTCTCAAAAGAAGGTCAGCTCAGTCCTACATGTTCCCTTCAGATGAACCATGGCTAAGTGGAAACCCAGCTCCCAGTTTATCTTTACTTCCCTTTTTAGGTAATCTTAAAGACCAGTCCCTGTAGAGATCAGTGCTGTTGAGGATTTGGTCAAAACAGAAATGGTGGATAAATGCTCAGATAAGTGCTTGTACTACATAGCACTATATGCAGGGTCCTGGTAGCATTWGCACTGCAAAAAGTTTCTGCAAAAAACTTTTAAAATTTACCCTTATATCTGTTAAAGCCAGATATAGGAAAGAAATACTTATGTTGGGCCTCTGCGATGTTGGCAGGTCTTTTAATAGGCCTACAGAACATATTAAAGCAAGTTTTGTCAAAATTATTGTTTTGAAAAAGGCACACTGGCATTGCTCATTGGCCCTGAGTTCATGACTCACTATGTCACATTAGGCCGTACATCTCACTTCTCTGCAATTTAGAATAAGTGCCACCAGATATTTATGGAATAAAGAAAAACATTTTAGTATCAAAGAAGTATTTAAGTATTTAAAGGAATGAATTACCAGCTCTATATCTGAAGAGGTGTACAAACACAGACTGTTAGTAAACCGATATTGAAGAAGTGATTCCCACTATAGGCATGCCCTGCAGAATAGGAAATGAGTTAATCTGCTCATAGTGCAAATAATTTTGCTTTTTACTACAGGCCTCATTTAAACAGCACAGTAAGTTCTGGAGCTAATTTTTCACAGAAGGCCTGTGCAGTATGATTTAGCTTAACAATATCTAACTAGCCAACATTTTTTTTTTCTATCTTGTAAAGAGCTTTCTTACTTCTAAACAGAATTCTCACTAAAAATTGCTATTATAAAATCACAACAGAAACTTGGCTGTCAACATTAAGGGTTTGATTTTATAATGGCAAAGACATTCCCAGGAGCATGAAACATTCTTGTAATCTCTTAAATTCTGCTTTCTGGACTATTGAGTATGACTTACTTCTATGGACAATATATCCCTCAGCAGGCATTTTCATATTATTTATAGATGACTTGGTCTGGCCTAATAAATGCAGAGCTGATGCCAGTGTAAGTTTAAGAAACACACTTTCACAAGTCTCAGCATTTTATGTTCTTCCCTATAACTGGCTGCTGAGCATTAAGTATATCACAACTTCAAAATCACATGTAGCTACAGGAGCAAACAATGTTACCACATATTAGACTTGGAGGCATCCCAGAACACACTGGGAAACTGTGACAGATAGTGTAAAAAGGAAGCTGAGATCAAAACAACCTGTTTTTCATCTAACATTTGGGCTCCATCAAATTTATGAGTTACTGTTATGGTACTAAATAAATCTTTCCCATCTTGTTCCATAACCTTGGAATATCTTGACAGGCCTAATGCACTTCTCATAAATGGTCTAAATAAATTTTTCTCACACAGGTGGGCTATACCTACCCAGTAGGTATCTCTTCTAAACAGACCAATATATTAGGAGCAATTTTAAAGAGTAGCAACCAAGGCAATATACATAGTTTCAGTCCAGTCACCTTCCTCAGAAACTTGTTCCTGTGCATGGACTCATTCCATCTGGAACCAGCTGATTTGAGTTTAGGAGAAATGGATTGCTTCTGAGAGGTCAGCAGGGTCCTAGATGGAAATGAGGGTGTTTGGGGATTTTGCGGGAGGAACTACTTTTATCTTTGGAGCAAAATGAGTTTTCACTGTAGAGATACCAAAAGCAAATGTATCATTCATATCTGAACAGGTGTTTAAAATCTTATCCTTCTATAACCAAGCAATGTAGTAAAGTAGCTACGCTATTATGTCAGGCTGTGCTCCCACAGCAGACTCACATCTACAGAAGGTAATTCTGAAACATCGTTATCTCTATTTTCAAATAATCTAGCACAGAATCAGAGCAGGAACTATGGATGTTGCCCCCAGCAATTTGTGGTGTCTACGTGGGTGAAGCAAAGTTAATCCATATTGTGTGATAACACAATATGGACTTCAGCTTAATTCCTTAGAAAACCTGCAGCTATCTACAATGAAAGTATTATAAAAATCTGATGTTAGGTGCCTCAAAGGGGACATATGTTTGAGTTATTGGCTACATCATTTATAATTAATTCAATAGCGAATCATCCTTGTTCATAAGCTCTATTCTGAATACCAGAACATTGTAAAAATTTTTATTGGACATTTCAAGGTTACGTTTCTCATAAAAGTTGCATTTAAACCTGACTAGACAAAGGCATCTAAATCATCCCACAGTCATAGTGCAGTGGCTTTCGTTATATATACAGAATAGACGATAACAGTGCCTCCTCAAATAATCAAGATAATTACATGACCTACTACCAATTCACTGGCCATTTTAGCCACTGCTCAGTAATTTTTAATATTAGCTTTGCTTGTGCTTTGGCTAGCTATGAACAGCCCGAATTAACAACAGCAGAGAGAATATTAACTTAGCACTGAAGACGCATGCTGTAGTTTGACCCAAATATATCCTACTGTTGTAGGAAAGCTTGGGAAAATCTTATGGCTTCTGTTATACAGGAATTAATCTGGCTGGAAATGTTCTGATGAATGCTTGTTGAAAAATGTCAATTTGTGGAACACAAATTGTTTTATCAAAAATATCTCAGGCTTTTGATAAATGCTGGCTGAGTGCTCTAGGGCTTGGGATCTAGTGGAATCTAGACTACTGGTCCAGGTATGCCTATCCCTAGGACTTCCCCAAAGTTAGTAACACAGCTCTCAAAGACCACACTTTCAGGGTGGATCTTTTGATGGAAAAAAAAAAACAGGATTCTAGCTCTGTAGTGGAGCTAGGAATCTGAAATCTCTACCTCTAGCCAAAAGCACAAACATGGAGATTTTAGACAGCAGCTCAGTGAATTAAGCATTCTTTTTATTGACCAATATGAATTAGATAAGAGTTTCAAGTTCACAGAACACCTTCATGTAATGGACCCAGCCTTCACCAATGACCTTGTTTATTAACAAGATATCCACGCTAGCACACYTACTTTTGAGCACCTGATCCTTATAAAAGACTACGCTTAAGCCTACTTCTCTGAGTCTAGGGATGAAAGCTTGAAAGAGAGATGCTTCCACTGAACAGAGGAAAAGATTGTCCTTTCATTTTGAGAAAAATGCTTTAGAAGCACATTTGCTTATGTTCTTCCTAGCAGACAGAATAAGAGTGCCTTTAAGCTTTACAGCATGGATGCAGAATGTAARCACTGATAGAATATATTGCCCTTGTGATTTCATTGACCTTTCTGTCAATAAGTAAACTCTTTACATGGAGATACTCTTCAGTAAATAAAGGCTGGTTAAACTTTTTTGCAAGCCAAATTGGAAAATGAAAGTAGAATGCACATGAAGCACAAGGGAATATAATAAGTTAAGGATATCAATGCACTGAAAATATTACTTTAGTAAGCTTCATCTGAGGAAGCCAAATTACTATGATGATCCAGCCTATTAACGACTTGTTTAAAAAATGGGTTTAAAATACTAGTCTGGGATTTGTGATCTGGATTCAGTACCTATCCCTAACATGTCCCTTCTCATCAGCTTAAGCAAGCTGGTTGGTACATCAGTTTCTCATGTGCCAAAATGAGAGCAGACTGCCAGAAGTCACAGGAGCTCAGGAAAGTATCCACTGAGAACTGCAGAATGCTCAGGAGATGTGCTCTAAAGGGACACAAGTATCTAGATGAACACATAAGCAATGAGGGGCCTTTCTTTGAGATCTAATATGTGTATGATTATATCCCTCTCTCTAAAAGTTACCTGTATCAGGTGTTTATATCCTATAATTTAGTCTAGAATATCTTCATGGATGGCAAACTTATACCTTATAAAAGGGAATATACCAGCTTCTGAGTATTTTGTAATTATGGTGGGGTATTAATGAAAACTATCCTCATACAGTGCAATAACTAAGCAGTCTCAGAGTCAGTTCTTGTAGTTCTGATCATTTCTGCGTTTAGAAATAATTTATCTAACAAACTTAATGATACAAAAATTGTGAAAAGAAGAACCAGGAGTAAAGGAGAAACATGACAGATGAAGCAATCAAAACAGGTCACACATAATAAAATGTTGACTTTTTTCCCCAGGCTCATTCAGAACCACTGCAGGCTTACAATGTGTTATATGATACAGAAAAAATAAAGCCTCTATTCCATAATCTAGCTCTATTAGCAGTAGCATTAGAACTGCTCTCACAGATTAAATATACAAACTTWTGAAATAAATACTATTGCTCAAAAGAAATGATTATATTCCACTTCCTCTAAAAGATCAAAGTAAACACATGAGTTTTGCTTCAGAAAACCCAAAGCAACAAAAGCCTCTAGCTCACCCTTCAGCAGGACTAGATGTACCCTCTCTTTAATACCCTGATGGTCTCAGATTGAGAGTGGTCCCTCCTTCATCCTCCAGGCCACTCGTTTTGCCTGAGCCCTCTTCCTCCCTCACATTCTCCTATATGCTGTCTGTGGCCCTTCCTTTAGGCACTGCTCTCTTATCTGACTGCAGCCACCTTTTGCTGCAGGGATTGCTAAGCAGGGAAGGAAGAATCATCTTAGTTTTACCAGATGTGAAATAATGGATGAATCAGGTCGACTTCTCTGCCTTCTTCCACTCCAGTTGTCACTGTGGGAAGGTAGGTGCTACATCCCAAGACTCTCAAAATGCCTCCAGAAAATACTGTTATAGATGTTTCCCACTTACACAAGCAACAGAATATATACTTGACTTTCAAAYATATGTAAGAGTTGCCCTGAATTCAGCTAAACACTTCTGAGTCTGGATCATGGAGCACTTGTTCCTGTACATTCAGCCATCATCGTCCTGCCAAAGCCATTTCCTATTTCCTCCTCCATAAGCTTCCTTTGCTTGACTTTTCTTGTTACTTTATTTCTTTTCTCTCTTTTGACATCTTTCCTTCTCATCAACAGCCAAGGAATCATTAGTATTCTCTGCTAAAATAAAGTCCCTTAACTCCAGTTTCTCTCTTCAACCTCCATTTCATTTGGACTGAGCATGACACTGTCCTCTAGGAAACATACTCAAAAGCCATTTGTGTTTCCCCTTCATTTCAAAACTCCTTGAAAAGGGCATTAACTGCTACTACCATCTTTATATTGCTTCAGTACTGTTCTGAAATATTTCAAGAACACAGATGACTGGATCTGAAGAGCCACTTCACGTTACATAAAGTCACAAAAGTCACATTTGATGAAAGTGAATGTATGTGAATAGTTGAATGTCAGTGTAGAAGGAAACTGTGCAATAAAAATTACATCTCTTCACCAGGATAATAAGCACAAAGCTTCCTTTCAGCCCTTCTCCTTGCATTTTTATAGATTTTTTTAAAAAACTCTCAAGAACTACTGCATGCAAAAGTATTAAAAACAAATTCCAATTCTTAGTCTCCACCAAGCACATGCATCAGTATCCTAATGAAATGATTCAAGAATTAGACTCTTAAAATGAAAGGTGTTATCACATTGCCACCTCCAAGTGACAGACACAATGGCAAGTGTTAAAGGAAGAAGTTTTTTTAGGGGGCTGCCTTGAATTATCGTGAAGTATATGTGTGCAATGAACCTGCTCTGAAATCTTTCCAGTGTTTAACAGATCATCTCGATGACCAGAATGTTACATAGTCTCCTACCTGGCCAGCATAACTGGATCTAATTTAATTGTTTTGGTTAGATAAAGGTGTTCTATAAGAATTTCAGACTATACACAGTTAAGCTGAATATCGCAGCATTTCAGATCTAGTCTATACATTCCTTCAAAATCAGAAAGCCTTAGGAAGACTCTGAACAATACCAGCTGCCTCTTAGAAAAGTTATACAGAAGGCAGACAATCAGTTAACACAAGCAGCATCCTGAAACTAGCATCAGGACCTTATCAAGAGGGCAAGATAGTAGCAGACAGACTGCAAAAAATCCTGCTGCATTCTCAAGGATCCCAGATTTGCTTTGCTGAATGATTCTCCTTATATATGCTACCATGGCTTTCTCCCAGAACATCACAGCTGACAGAAAGCTCAGCTTCCTCATCATGGGGGGAGGTGTCAATATAACTCTTTCATTGCACAGGATGTGGCTACCACTCTAATCACTTCACAGCTTTGAATAACCTTACCCAGGATGAGATGCTATCAAGGACTGGATATAGCTACTGCTTCCATCTTTCCCTGCTTCCCAGTCTGTACTTATTGTTACTGAATATTTTGCCTGCCAAGAGTCAAAAGCAGCCTAAAACAAAGGAAGGATACAAACTCCCAGTACTATTTCTAAGCTGGGTTTTTTTTCAGTTCTTCCTAGTCAAATCAGCTCAAATTCCAATAACGCTCCTACTCACAATTTTATATTCTAGTATGGACCCTTTTCTGGACCTGCCCAGCTGTCTACCTAGTGCAGTGGGGTGCCATGTGGAGATCCCTACTGATTTGGATGTCCAAATGGCCCAGCAAATGTTCGTGTGCTTCACTATGCACCGCAGTGTTTCCAGTGCTGAGACTGGGGTGAGCAGCATGAGTTTTGCTGTGTCTGTACGCAATGTCTTGGGAGAACAGAATGGGCCCTGTGTCTCTTCTGTAAGTTTGAACAACCACATCTACCTAACAGTTTGGTTTTTGTTTTCTCCTTTCACCCCAATCTCATTTTACATCATCAGTTAAATTAAAACATTTAACAGTTGCTTATTGTTATTGTTCATGCAAAAGGAAGGACCCATTAGTCTCTAGAAAACTCTTCTGTGCTATGCACTTTGTCAAACTCTGCCTAGAAATTAAGAGAAACTAAATGATGAATAGTATTGGATGAAACAGTAGTCCATAGTTTGTTCAAAATGGAGGAAAGGATCCTCCTCTCTTGATAAGAATTTGAAACAATACGCTCCAGTTATCATCATGACACAGAGCTCCAAAATGGACAGTTCAGCAAACAAACTAAAGTCCGCATTTTGGAAAGTTTTGGGGTTTGTTGCCCTGTTTGAGAAGACTGGAGCTAGTTTTCTGCTCAGCATCTGTTGTTGTGATAAGAAGTTTGATGGTTTCATTCTCTTAGAAATCAAATTCCAGTGACTCAAGCTCAGCTGTAAAATTTACTGACCTTTCTTGCAAGTGTACTGGGTCTCCTGTGACCACCAGGAAATCCATGCCTCTGTTCCACTGAGGTGAGTCACCCCTGAAGGCACTGCCCAGTGCTACATGATCCATGGTGGTGTAGGGTATTCATTTCTGTCTCTGGAATCCTGCCCAGTTGTTTCTGACAAGCTGGTTATGTTGCAAGCCTGCTAATGTGCTGTAATGCAATTAAAGATGAGGGGGTTTTGCATCAATTTCTACCAATTTAGAAATGCTGAGCCCTTTCTTTACTTTTGCCCCCAAGGGGAGTGCATCATGAAGTCTACAGATCGCACTCCTCAAATGGTAAATTTTCTCTTTTATTTGGGCAGATAGCCAGGCAATGAAGCCTCCCTTATCCGGTAGAACTAATGGCTGCCTCTGTCACCTTTTCCCTTCAATTATTTAGACTTCCCCCACACTTAGGCTGGCTTCCTGCTGGCAGCACTGTGGACTGTCTATTAATCATTACTGTCATTGTGCTTAAAAAGAAGGAAAGTAAAAAGATTGCTCAAGAACAAAAATAGAACTTTTTTTTTTCCTGACAAATAAGTGACAGCTATGTGCTACATGGCTTCACAGTGTCTTCAAATACGAGATCCCCTTTTCCAAGGCAAAATAAAAATTCTTGACAAGCAGAGCAAATTGGCTGTTCTCAATAAGTCCATATTCCAGGGATCCTTTTTCCTGTTATATCAAGGTTTGGTAGTCTTTGTTAAAGCTTAGCAGTCCTTCTCTAACACCATCTCCAGGGGAGTGTCAGGGGAACAGGATTATGTTCACCATGTTCAGTGGAGACACTGGAGACAGGCTCCTACATCAATGGGAAGCCATCTCTCCTAGTGGTAAGCCTGGTCAGCCTTACTATTTCCCAGGGATCCTCCCAGCAGCACTATTCCTAGGCCTTCTCTTTTACTCTTTCCCAGACAGACCTCTTTTCAAGCACAGCCAGGATCGTCCTGAGCATCTAATTTCCTCTGCAAGTCTTCCCATGTGCTGGCCTTCTCTCTGAGGAGTCCCTAAGGGGGTTCTATATCCCGAACCTCTTTCCCTGAACACTTGGACTTCCCACAGCTTGTTTTCCCAGCAGGTCTTCCTCTTTCTCAGGCAGGTACTCTTTCTCAGGAAACCGCAGGCACAGGTGAGTGCTTGGCCTTACTGAGACAAACACCTCATAATAAGAGTGTTTGTTAAGCTTTAAAGACACGCATTTCTCATACCAACTCAGAAAACAGGAAAACACTTGAGCTTCCACTTCAATATATACTCTAAATTTTGGTTCTTAGAGTCTGAAAACCCATAATAAGTAAAAAATCTTATCAAACTGCTTCTATTCACTGCACACTATTTTGCACTTGAAATAAAATGCTGCCATATGCCTGACCCAGCCATTGCAATAAATAATTCATGGTATCTCTCACCCTGATGTTTTCCTGAACTCTCCAAGAAAAGAGGAGCTCAGAGAAAAGAACATGTTGTATGAAGAAATGGCCCTTTGCGTGTGCATAATAAAAATTTTCCTTGAGTTTCAGTGCATCCTGCCAGCCCCAGATGATGGAAGTGAAGCAGACACAAGGACTTACAGGAGCTGTATTTATATGGCCAAAGCTCTTTGAAGTCAATGAAAAGTTGGTTGGTTTTGCACCAAGCTCACCTGAGGAACTTTGTTTCCCTTGTTCTTCCCATGAAGACAGGCTATGCATGCTCTACATTTATTCTATTATGGACACTGTGTCACACACAGAGTGTGACAATAGACAGTTTTGTGAAAAACTTTCCAGGGAAAAACACTTGCTATTAATAAGGCCAAACACTGACTTTATTCATTGCAGTACGAATAAATGACTTGAGAAAAGTCTTGGCACTCATGGCTTTAAATATATTTGCAGCACTGGAATGGATGTTGCCAATCAGTTTGGTCTGGCCCTGTATCTGTGTGCCTATGTGTATGTCATAAATGCATGTGTGTATACAATTGCTGGTGTATGTGTGTTTCTATGATATGTAGRCTGTATACCTATGGATAAATATTACTAAATAGAGATATTATATGTAGGCATTATATGTAGGCATGTCTATTTAACTGCGGACATTTACATAGTGCTCATCACTTAGTATGTTTATCACAACTGTAAGCAGAGAAAAAGAATAAGATGAGAATGCACATACCTGGGTTGAATGGAAGTATCTTCACATAAGTCTTCATTACAAGGGACTTCATTCTCATGAACAGTGTAACCAGGGAACCTAACAATAAACAAGTAAAAGGCGCTGACCATACAGGAGAAAATACACATTCTCCATCAAAATTTGATTATCTAGCAGAACAGAGAAACTGAAGCAGCAGATTAAACTATTTACTGGCAACCTTATTTCTGATCTTTCAATTGCACAGGAATTCAAATGTTGCAATGTAAATAATCAGCAATAACTCCAAAGAATATTATTTCTTTTCTGACTACTGAAAATATATGCATCTCATGGTCTTTGTGTCTTTCTGCCGATGCAGGATATTTTCTTGTTCCCTGATTTCTGGAAATTAAAACTGAAAAAGGTTATAGTAGCAGACTCTGTTCCGTGCTTTTAGCTAGGCCAACATTAGCAAGTAGTTTGGACCAAAAGGAGTGGATCTATAGAGTAAAACTATTGATGCAGAGGACTTGATATCAACAGTACACACATTTTAGGGTTTGGTATTTCACCTCATATTATCTCCAGTCTGGCCCCATGGACTGATTGTCACAGCTGGAGCACTCAGGTGTACTCCTGAAGCTTGTTTTTCTGTTTAGTATCACTTGAAAGGAATCCAGTTCCTGCACTCCAAGGCTATTGTATGATGCAAGCCAAAATGCAGTAAGTTGGGACAACTGGGACAGTCGCCTCAAAAGTTCACTTCAATCCAAAGAAAAACACTAATGTAGATGCACTCGCTGTCACCTAGTGGTGGTCACCCTTTCATTGATGCCGCTTTTGGGTTACAAAATCAACTGCACCACAGAGGAAAAGGCAACTCTGTTCCTCAATATCCCCTAATTTGTTAACTCTAGCATGACTGCTTATTTGCACGGGAAAGCAGAGGAGATGGGACCAAAATGTACTCATGTAAGTATCTATTAAGACACTAACTAAATTATAGTATAGGTATGATGACAAATTAATTCACATCTAAGAAAATTACAGTTAATTAAATCTAAACTTATTTATCTGGAATATATACACAATTAAATTTCTATGACTAAGGAAAAAAATCTCTCCATTAATCAGCCCAGTGCTTCCTAAAAACACAGCAAAACCCTGAAATGTAATAGCTGTAATATGCCACCTATTTCTATATTATCGCAAAATGTTACCAAAGCTCTTAAGTAAAGAGTACAGAAGTAAATAGCTTCACACATTTGACTGTGATACCTAATTAGGTTTCTGGGTAATATTTGGATTTTACCATTGCCAGACATTTCCAGCGATGTTTTCTCTTAGCAGTCATAGTATCGTGACCTTGCAGGCTGAGCTAAGAAGGCACAGCTAGTTATTTGCTCAATGGATCATCCAGCAGTGAGCTTTTATTTTCTGAACAGTTCAGCTGGCTGCCTCCTCTGGACWTCAACAAGCAACCTCTGTGACATCCTTAGTACAAAGAACGAAACTTTAATTCATTCCTAAATACAGGCCACCCACAAGTCAAGAAGCCTCTTTGCTGTTGGCTTCCCAAAACACTGCCAAACTGTGATCACTTGCCAAGTAGGTCCACTGAGGCTGATAAAATCAGCAACGAGAATAAGCTCAGCACATTCAGGCACACCTGAAGTTTGTGTCTTCAAAGAAAAACATTCAATCTGAAAAGTTCAGTTTCAATTTCATACCAGAAAACAAAACATAGAAAAAAGAACACTGCTAATGCAAACACACTGTCCCAGGAAGCAGTTTTGTGAAAAAATCAGTACTCATATATGAGACTCTGCTCCTCAAGGGAACCATAAAGTTGAAATCACCTAGGAGGTGCCAAGGTAACTTGCAATGCCTATCTGCTCTCACTGATTCAGTATCACAGGATGAATGTAGCACAGTATGTGGATCGAAATGCTATTTTCCAGGTGAAAAGCTAAATGATGTCTTATGCACTTGTGTTAGGAGAGTACCAAAAGCAATCACCTCAAGAGCAGATTTAACTCCATTGTCCTGGCCAAACTCTAACTTGGTAGATTAGATTATTTCAATTTCTTCAATTAAATTCTTCCTTCTTGAGCATCAGAGCCAGTGACATCTGTAAGGAAATACAGCACTACCTGGAGGTGACACAGTTCTGCCTACCCAGGGACTCATGATCACATTTTCCTCATGGCCTCTAATGTTTCCATTATCCCTGCAAGGTAAAGAGGTACTACAGTTTGTCTCTTGATTGCCTCATAGCTTACAAATAAGGAAATGAGGTATAGGGACTTACTGCTAAAGCTATTCAGTTAAATCCTCAGCCACAGCTTTGACTCCCTGGCTCCTGAACATCTAGGGGAGAATTATTTTCTTAGGCATGGGACTCACAGAAGCCATAAGGCTGAGTAGTAAGTGACCTAAATTAGCAAATATGAAATTAAGGATTAAGCAACAGCCRAAGAAGGATCATGATCACCTGGCGTTATGTCCTTAAATATCTCTGTCAATCTGGCACTAAATGACTTGTTTAGTCATTGCACAGGAAAACTTTGAAAGGCCTGGAAATTAAATGCAAGTCTCTTTATACCCCGACCACCCTTCATTCAGGAACTATCCTCTCAGTGAGTTGAAGAAAATATGGAATATATATTTGGGCCAAAGTAAATTTTTAAAAAGAAATTCATTTTAAATAGTTACACATTCTTACACACCATAACACTTTTCAACATGCAGTAATAAACTGAAGCCTGAATAGTACAAAAGTACAAAGTCACAAAAATTACTGCAGGTATGAGAATTTGTAAGGCGACTATACACAAAGACTGCTCAGAGCAGAGCAGGCCACACTTTACAGTAGGTAGCAAAAATAGCCAATAGTCCTAGCCAACCTGACCTGCAGGGAAACTTCTTCCTCACTCAGAGTAAGCAATTTGTTTAACTCCTTGTGCATGAGCAAGATACAGTCAAGAAGGAAGCTGAGGGCTTCAATCCAGCTCTAGCAGTACTCAGTCTCCCACTGTAATCAAAAGGATTTCTCATGTCATCAGAGGAAGGCACTTTTCCTAACCTTGCATGATTTTTGTTTTTTTCATGAATAAAGGAACTTCGGGGGGGGGGGGGATAAAATGCTGTAAGTGTCTTTCGTTCTTTTTTTTTTTTTTTTAATCAGAGAAAAAGTAAGAACTGAACTGAACTGAACAGTCACTTCTATTAAGATTCAAGAGTTTGGGGTCTAGATCCCAGGTGTGCCCTAAACATGCCTGAACTATCACTTGGCATTTCCAGGCTTCACTTCTGTCAAGAGAAGAGTGCTGCAAAAAAGCAAATAAATAACCAGTTCATTCACTTCTAGTGGCAGAACAGCTGTATTTCTGAAAAGAAGGGAATTTACTATTTTTGTTTTTTTGTGAGTGGTTCAATACTTCAAAGCTTTTTAAAAAACTTTTACTTGCTTTAAATCTTTTTTTAAATCTTTTAAATCTTTATAAAAGATTTAAAGCTGTCCAACTGGTTCAAGCTGGCACCCAGACAAATGGAAAGAAACAGCATCTCTTTGAAGACCACCAGCCAACTGTCTTATGCAGGGAAACTGAAGAAGGAGTGACTGCACCTATCAGACAGCTCAGCCAATATAAAATGCTATTATTAAATCACACACCTGAGATTTTGCACACTTATCTGCTAGCAGAATACTAAAGAAAGAGAGTTAGAGGTTGTGCCTAGAGCAAGCTGCCAGTGAGTGTCAGAGCACTTGTCTCCCTATCCGGTGTCTGCTACTGCTCCCATGTAGCCCAAACATGTGGATTTTCTTCACAAGAAAAAAAATGTGCAAGAGAGGCTGGTACATCATCTCACCGTGACAGGGCTTTTGATACAACCATGAGCATATATACATGGGAGCGAAAAAACATTTTTGAATCTGCTGGTTTAAACATACCCACATTGATGAAAGGCCAGATTCTAATGCCATTCTTTACAGCAGGTAATACCTAACTCGGCAAAGAGACTTCCTGAATTATTTAAATGGYTTACCAAATATGATTGACTGCCAAGAATGAGTCTAAATTATTCTTGCTTCTGTAGAAAAGATATTCACTCAACAAAAGCAATGACCCAAATGACAGATTTTATTTGGGGGTAGTGATTACTTCAAATTAAAATTCACCCTCAGAAGATGATAGTTGTCTTCATGACTCTTCAATGAATGCTCTTACATTCAGGCTGCCTCAGGGCCTTCACAACACTTCAGAGCACAGTACTGTACAACTGTGGCACAGCAATGGTCGCAAAACATGTCCACAATGGCATTTGGTGATAGTGTACTGCATGCTCCATCAGCTTACAGAAATCAGCATTAGATACAGTAGACTAGAGACAGAAATCCACTGCCATCATTTCTGCAGTAAAGCAACTGGACTCATACAGAGAAACCCCCTTTTTCTCTCCATGCTTGTTTCCAAGATTAAGTACTTTTTCTGGATTTGGAACAGGTGGAGAACTTTCTTTTCCTCCTGCATAGCTGCAGTATCAGTTCAAGATCAGGATGAAAAATAATGACACATACTAAATAAGACAGAAAAAAATGACAGCTGCTTTTTTAGAACACCCGCAGGTAAAACAAAGCTTTGCAAGTCTTTTTTTTCCTCCTCTAACACTGAATAGACAAATTAGTGTTGCTATTATAATCCCACTCCCCTGAGTCTTCTTATGTCTAAAATAAAGTTGCCATGCCAATAAATCCTATAAAATCGCATTAACAGTGGGGTGTAAATGCATCCATTTTCCATTAGCACAGACAAATCAGAAAGTGGTAATTCTAGTTTTCCTGTAATGTGCACAAATAAATATACATAGTAGTATATAATCAGATTGCTAGGCTTTATTCATCAGCAAACTTGCAGTGAGGATTTTTTGACTTTTCTGTTTAAAATGTAATTACCCTACATGCAGCAGGTGCAGTTCACGTGGAGGAGGAAAACAGGCAGGACTGTGCCCAGCAGCCGGCAGGGCTCTCCCGGGGCTGCTGCGGTGGGGTCGGCTCAGCCTCTCCCTGGCCGCTGCTTGCAGCAGACCCCGGGATCATTCGCCACAGCAATGTCCGCAGAGGCTGTGGCACAGGGTCACAGAGAAGCATCTCGTCTCAGCCTTCTGGCCCTCCTCCTCTTCTACCTGCTGGCTTTTCTTGGATTTAACCCCCTTGGAGGGTGCGACGTGTACGTTCTTTGCTCCAGAAGCACCTTCTAGGCACAGCAGCCGTTAGGGGCATCGCAAACCTTCTCACCGTATGCAATTCTACAGTGCCTGTCACTGTAAAGTAGATATTCTTAAAGAGCAAAGCTTGTTTTTACTGACCTGCCAGAAGTGTGTCCTCATGGAGCAGCACGGGCCGGGCCGGGCCGGGCCGGGCCGGGCCGGGCCTCGCCGCCAGGGCCCGTCCCA
>NW_020451064.1:315276-324958 GCF_003343035.1 Apteryx rowi | reverse complement strand
GCGGCCTCCCCGCAGGGCGCCCGGGGCCTCTGCGCTCCCACAGCCCGGCTAACTCGGGGCCCGCAGACTCCTTTGCCGAGGCAACGCGATGCTTCGACCTGAAAACACAGTGTTTCCGGTTCCAGAGCCAGCTGGAGTGTCCTCACTACGCTGTTCTCACYTTTTGCTGAATTATGAATATCCATCTCAAAGGGCTCCGTGTGGCTGGACACAGAAATTGCACAGTTTGAATGCAAAAGGGCAAGAGGCAAGTGGAGGCCGGGCAAGCATAGTCATAAGGGGACGGGAAGAAGAGGCAAAGACAAAACTGAAATTTGAGGACAGGCATAGACACTGGACCTGGGAGGCACAGGGGATATTGCACAGAAAGGTTCAGAGTGCAAGACTGGAAAGCAAAGAGGGCAGAGGGAGGAGCGCCATCGGGCGGGGAAGGGCTGAAGTCAGATGGAGAACGGGGCAGAAGGTGAGCTAGGCAGAGTGACGACTGCTAGGAAGCTGTGGGACAGAAGAGCTACAAGGGACCGGGTGGCCAAAGAGGTGAGGACAAGGTGAAAAAATCTGAGAGACATTGAGATTGGACAAAAAGCACGTAATGGGACACTAGGACTGGCAGCTAAAAGAGACAGGAAAAAAAGGTGGTGGTCAACTGGAAAAGAGAGATGAAGAGACAGTCATGTTGGATAGGAATCTGGGAAAGGGATAAAAGGACTGGGTAAGACAAGCTGCGTGGAATAAAGAAACGGAGAGTGGAATAAGAAAGCCCCTAGGGAAGGAAAATATGTGGAAAGACTGTGATGGGTGCTGGGAAGGAAAACTATAGCTTATTGAATAAAGTGTTAAAAATGCATGGGAGTATACATGACGGAGAGCCAAGAACAAGAGCAGATTTAAAGGCAGGAGACAAAAGAGATCAAACTTGGGAAGAATGTACAGAAAGTGCTCAGCAGAGCGCAAAGCCAAGTTTCCTTACTCTCCATTTCTGTGAAATCAGAAAATATCTGTGAAACTACCCAGCACCATCTCACAAATTTTCAGGCTCTCAACCAGCTAATGACTAGTTGCAGCTTACAACAATTAATGCACCAGCTCAAGTGGCAGAGATTGGTGCTGTGACTCTGCTGATAAATGCGGTGGGATTCAGTTGACTTTATAAAAAGGCATTTCTGACTTCCCAGAACCAAGGAACTCACACTTAACTACATTTATCAACTATTATCTACGTTGCTATGGGACATATGCAGCAGTTAGGATATGCCAGGATTAAGGTTACCACTGCAGGCTTAATTTGACCCACATGTGCATAAGCATAGTGATAAGGATTTAATAACATGATAATATGCTTTCTCTCCTTACCTCCTCAACAAGCTCCTGCTTCATTTGTTGTAGCTACAGATAACCTTTATGGATGATGCAGGAACGTAAAACAAAGCAGACTGCTGTCAGAGGACCCTGATTTATTCTTAGCTGAGGTTAGGAGGTGTAAGAATGAGGCAAGGAAATACAGGAGAAAAACAGATCGTCTCATGGCTAGGAAAYTGCATGCTGCTAGGGGAAGGGGGAGGGAACTGGTTTCTATCCTTGCTTCCACCACAGATTTCCTAAGATGCTAATCAAGTCATTTAAATATTTCATGGATGGTCATTAATTGTAGGTTCTTCATCTTCTGGCCCCCTGACTTGAAAGTCTAGAGCTTAAAATGCACATATACTGAACACTCTCAGCTACAATTGAAGCTGATAAACATTGCTTCTTGTACTTGCTATACRGTACCAGTTACTTTGGAAAAAGTAGTCCTTGGTATCTCAGAGAGGGCATCCAAAATTAACAGATACTTTTGGTTTTAATTTTCCTGTGCCTCAGCAGAATGCATGCTTCAGGAATGAAACTTTCTCTGGCCTGGGTGTTATGGAAATAAATAAAGATTTTGGAAGTGCTTAGATACTCTCTCCAGAAATGATATGGAAGTGCTCAGGAGAAAAAGACTGCTTCTGTCTTCAGACAGGGTCTGAACAGTAAGTAACAACTATGTCACTGAACACACACTGAATGACAGTTGAATACTGTGCATTAAGTGAACACTTCTCTTTTATGCATTGAGTTATATCAAAGGATGATGAAATAGAGTATTGGGTCAGTTAATTAAAGATTACTATAAGGTATATGTGCAACAGGGTAAATTTTAAAGCTATATGGGCAAAGTCAAGTGACTGACTTTGCAATCTTAATGTTAGGTATTCCATGCATGAAATTAGCAATCCATATATCCTTGCATGTGTGTGCATGTGTGTATGTGTACATGTGCATGGGCATGGTAAATCTATGTATGCGTGCAAGAGACAGATAGAAAGAGAATGCTAATTCTGTATGAGGAAACAAGTTTCACTTCAAGCTTCCAGTAGAAAGTAAGACAAGAATAATTTCCATGCCTTCATCATGTTATTTTAGCTGCAAAGAACCTTTCAATGAAATATGATATATAAAAAATAAAGATGTGGTGTAGCCACTTACCATAATATTTTAAGAGAAAAGGCTATATTTCCTTTTTYAGAATGCAAAGGAAACAGAGAATTTCTAAAGACAATTCCCCCTCCCCCCCAAAAAAAAACCCAAACCCCTTTCATTTCAAGCCTTTCCAGACCACTGTCATTACAGGAGTTAAGGCAGATCCTTGGTGGTGTATTTTTTTTAAGATACAGTAGCATTCCTTGTGCCAATGCCAGCTGACAGACAAGACTGGGACTTGGAGGTGACAAGAAGGTACCCCCATGCTTACATAGCCACCAAACTAACCAGCTTGGAAGTATTATCCACCCTGTTTTACTTGAAATATAAATTAGCCTGTATATTATATGTGTAATTGTATTGCTTGGCGGCTCCTGAAAACAATGAATGTTCTTATGCCTCTATATTTGGGAATCTTATCCAAGTAAGAATGCCTTCCTTAGCTCCCTTGAAAGTGATGTGGTTTGGAGGCTTAACTATCATTTTGGTAAGAACACAGACAATCACTAACGGCATAACGATGGCATCCAAGGAAATATAAAGAAAACTCTGCTTTAGAAAAAATGAAAGAGGGATATCTGTTTCTTCAACTACAGGACACACAGCCTCCTCTGTGCAACCGGAAATAAAATCTCATCTGAGGCCAGCAAAGAAAGAACATTTTGCATTACGATGATCAAAAAGGCTCTTTCTGATACCAAAGGCAAATGTCTTTCAAGTCCCACATGCAGAATTTAATCTGTTGCTGAAGTTCCTAAGGATTTCCACTGGCAACCCCCACTTCTGGTGCAAATCCCACCTCCATAATTGACCTTCTATTGGACTCGACTCCACACATTTTCTACTCCCAGAGCTGCCAGTCTCTGACCTGCTCCTAATTCCTTTTTAACACTTTCATGCAGGAAACTTAAATCCACCTTCTATAATGCTTTCAAAAATGGCTTCTTCTACTCCAATAAAAGTAAGTCTGTTTTAAGAAAGTTAGGAAGAAAACATTCACCCTGAAGCTTGCAGGTTTTGACACTCTCTATATTCATTCAGTTCAGTCAATGACAAAACCCCCCACTGCATTCAAAAAACCAGGAGCTTGCTCCCAGTTTCTACAGAAGTTCAGGATAGCTACTTTTGTACCTAGATAAGTATGTATATATGGACTTTCACAATGAAATCAAAAGCTTCACTCTTCTATTACATATGCCATATGCTTATTTGAGTAGTCACCACTGACATGAAGTTTTGTATCCTTAAGTAGATGAACTTACATGAATACTCCCAAAATCCAAATTTATTTACAGGAAAATAAGCCCAGAGGAAATACCTTTGGAGCTACATCACCTATAAAATCCATTTGCTTTTGAGCAGAAATTCATTTATAACACACAATTTATACTGTATATTTGAAAGTAAAATATCAAAATAGAAAAAATAGAACTTTTAAAAAAAATTATTATTAAATTGTGCAGAAAACATGGAGATGTTACCAGGATTTCATTACAGACTCATGTACAGGAAAAAATTATTGATAGAATAAGAAACACACAAACTCAAACTTATCCTTAGTTTATAAAACCCAAAGCCTATCTAGTTTAGCACCCTCTTTTGGATGTAGTAAACCAGGTGTTTCAGAGAAAGTGTAAGAAGTGTAATTCCACTAGGCAGAAGCAGGATAATCTGCCTCCCGTATATCTCCTCTTGATCTGTGATTGAATGAAGTTGCAAAGTCTAATAAAATTGAGCATGCCTTGCAAATTCATATTACTACTTATGATTATTCTGGATTCTTTTTTTTTTAATCCATATATGTTTCCTATCTTGTTACTAAGAATCTTGATCAGTGGTGATGACTGACCTACCAATGTTTTCAGTGTATACTCATAAATGATATGATAAACCTTCTAACTGTGAACCTAATGTGAATGAAGACAGTGTCATCTCCCAGACCTTGCAGTCAGCTCACAAAATTCTGTTCCTCCCAGTATCTCTCCTGAGGAGCAGCAGAGCAAAATTACTAGCACCCTGGACATCTTCACTGTTGCTATTCATAACCCTGCTGTCAGTGAGGCTTTAATCAACAACCTATTCACCAGCATGGAAGAGGTACACCCCAAAAGCCTAGAGGTCTCAGAGGACAAGAACTGAGAGAAGAAAGGGAAGGAAAAAAAAAATTTTAGCATTCAAGACTGAATGGAAAATGGAAGTTTAAATCAGGTGGGAGTAACTCAGAGCCCTGAAATGGCTATAAAAGACACAGATTCTTATAGGACCCAGGGCCAGTACCTGTATAAGATTTGCAGCAACATGTCTTATTTCTTGCAGTTGGTTTCTTGATATAAATATAAACCCAGTAAGACTAGGCAGCCTGTCATTCCTAATTTGCAAGGGTAATAATAGAAGGGGGTTTTTTTTAGTGAAGCACGAATTCTATGAGCTCTCTAGTCCCAGCACATCTGCCCCTGCTCTCCTGCCAGTGCAACCACCCTTGCAAAAATAATACAGTACTCTCAAGGAAAAGGAGCAGAGAAGGAACAAAAAAGTTTTTCCCCTCAGTTTCAGCTGCAGAAATTGGAAGCAGAGACAAGAACAAATCGATGGGATATTAAAACAACAGGATCCCTTTCATGTTTCCTGTGGTAAGGAACTTGCTTCATCTCAGCAGCTCAGCAGCTTGGGGAGCATGACACCTGGAGTATGCACCTAGCCTTCAATAAACTGGCAGAAACAGGCACAGAGTCACAGGGTCTCTCTCTCTTGCTTAAAACATGATTTTAGTGACTCTTTTAGTCTGTCACTCTAGGCAACTGCCTGCTTCACCTGTTCCTAAAACTGGGCCAGCCTGCTAAGCAGCTGCAAAAATCACACTACTTTAAGCTAGTATTCAATAAAGAAATATAACTCCACACAAGAGATTTTTAGCTTCTGCATGAAAGGGAAGTGCCAGCCAATTTGATCTTTGACTTGATCTTCAATTTTGCCTTCCCAACTGCTGCAAATAGCTAGCATCTTGGAAAAAAAAGATAATAGGAAGGCTAAACATGCAGCCCCTTACAGAATCAGGCCCTAAATGCCCTAGGAGAACTGATCGGTATTTTAAGTAGCTTGGTTTTACCTCAGTGTCTGTATTTTAGTGTAGGGCAAAACACTTTACTTGAAAGATATAAAAAACTCAGACATTATGATCCTATTACATCTATATGGGATAGGATTTCCAAAAGTGTTAACTATAAGTCTGCCTTCACTTCAGCAAAATCAACGAAAATATCTCCACTGATTTCAGTGAAATTGAATTAGACCATTACTGAACGCTTTTGAGAACCCCATAACATATCTCAGTATTGAAGCACATATGCACAAGAACATAAGTTTAGCTTGCAGTYGGAATAAATGTTTCGCATAGTTAAATCTGTATCATAACACTGACTATAATGTATCACTCAGGTTATTTCCCAAGATCTTCAGACTATTATAGCTGATCTATGGTCTTCATTTTTATACAAAACTGAACTCAAAATGAATATCTCAGTAAGCTGTTTGTAAACCCCAAACCCTTATTCATGCTGGGTTTAAGCCAAACAATTTCTTGCATTTTTTATTGACCTCCACGGATTTGGATCAGGACTACTGAGCTATACTTTATACCTACAGTAGTGTTACCATCTCCTTTGGGTCTGCTCAAGAAGTAAAGCGCTACTTAGTATGAATTACAGCAGGATCAGGCCATCAAGAAACAGAATTACTTGATTATACTCAAGTGTTTTACCAAGGGATGCATTCTGTACCTTTATTTAAATGTATTTGTACTTGAAGCAATTAAGGCCAGAATGATAACCAAGAAATGTTCAGGTAGATGGGGAAAAAAGGTATACTGAATGCACATGTAACGACTCTGCTAAACTTATGTTTTTTCAGGATCAAGCTACTAGTCATAGATCTTTATATGAAATCTCTTGCAGAACTACAGATCTGTTTTTATTTCTGTTCAGCACAATGGTATATTTTTCATTAACTTTAATGGCAGACACTAAAAATGTGCTCCAAAATCCAGCAAAGTCAGTGTGAAAGTTTGGGGTCAGGCCTCTAGGCAATACTTTGCAATCATTTCTATTGAGTGGGAAGCTGTGCTCAGACAGACAGCTTCCACATAACTAGTTTGGGACTCAAATATGGAGACTGACTCTTAAACCTGCTTTGTAACCATGTGTACTTTGCTAAGTGACAAAATTTACAAAATCTGTTATTCATTCAATATGAAATTTAATAGAGTAATTTTGATTTATGCTCCATAATGAACACAGCAGTATCCTCTTTATAATTTGTATTTGAATTTACATGACATTCTTTGATATTCTTTTTTCTTTTGTTGAATTAACAAATGAGAAATTGTATTATTTAAGGAAAGCTACCAACTAATCTCCAAACTGAGTTAACCCAGAGTGCTTTCATACCGATAAAGTCTCAGGTAAAGCCATAAATTAGTTTCTCTGCAATCATTTCTTTATCCTCTTCACTTTAGCCTCATTTCACTCCATTCCCCATATTATATATTCACAGGAGCTGAATCTAAAGATGTTGATTCCCAAATGCAGGCAGATTGAAGCCTACCACTCCGTGGCATCAGTCCACCTCAGTTTTCACAGAGGTGGCAGCTACCATGACAGGAAAGGCTGAGTCATGCATAAAGGCAAGCCAGTTTACAGACCAAAATGGTAATATAGATCAGCACAGATTCTGCATTGCATAATGGTAGCCTGCAAACTGCAAGAACTAGCTGCTTCATATGCAATGCAACTATCCCTACCACAAGAGCACTAACGTCCAGGCAACAGACAGAATATACAGTTGGAAATGATAAGCCTGGCCCCATTTTATTCAGCCTGGGTTCTTGAGACAATATATTCAGTAAAAAGCTGATGCTATTGTCAATGCTGTCAAAGACAAAATTCCAAAAGAATTCAAATGCTGCAAATGCAGGTTCTGAATCTAGTAAAAATGACTGCCAAAGAGAGTCATAAAGCACACTGTATTACATCTGGAGTGGCAAAGGGGTAGATCAATGAGCCTAATTTTCCAAAGACGCTGTCTGAGAAATTTGTTGATCAGAGTCCTTAGGCAGCAGTAATATAAAGTGAGAATCTCTGCATCCTCATCAGGAGCTGCTTCCACAACTGAATTCATATCTAAGGACTGCCTAGTACTTTAGGCTGCAGGAGAAAATGAGACAGTCCAGCTGAGAGTTAGTCCCAGGAAAGTACATAAGATGCAGTCCAGCCTACACTATAAATCATTTTCTTCACGCATTCATTAGCTATCTGCAACCTCAAGGAGCTGCTTTGCAGCTCTGTATTAGAGAAATAACAAAAGGCAGAAAAAGGTGCATCTGAGCCACTGGTAAACACAGAGTATACAAAGGGTAAGCAAAGTCCACAGGAGACCGATAGTTCTGTAAGCAGTGATAGCCTCATTTCCTAGAGAATCGCATATCATGACTGCTGGACTTTTTAACTGAATTACATCAAAGCTTCCATACAAGCTTGCCTTATRTAACACATTGGAGAATTCACAGAGAAGAGAAATATGAATGCCTATCATGAAAGGTTTCAGGTGAGATCTGCCCCTTATTGAACACTAGAGAATCCTACAGGAAGAGAAATTTTGATTGAAACAGGTATTTTCCAATTTTTAGGCATTCTAGGCACTGAAATTTTTCCCATGACAATGGCACAACTTCTCTGTCCAGCGTTGACATTTCAATATTAATGGTTGAATGTACACTGCATACTTTTCCTCTTTGCAGATAAGCTCCCTCTCCCCTGCCCAGCTATTTTCACAGAGCTTACAGGAACGTAGCATCTTTGAGAACTGGTATTTTAAAATTTGCCTCTCTGTTACATTTGGTTGAAATTGGCTCAAAATTTACAGGGTACAGGACTGATAAAGCAACAGCAAGCAAATAGCAACAAAATTACTCACTTAGACTCACATGCAAATACACATGGGGTGCAATTTTGCATATGCCTTATTTCTTTAGGAAACCAAGGTTAAAAAAAAAAAATCCTGCTCAGCAACACTTCAGCAACCCATCTGGCTGTCACCTTCGTTTCTGAAGCAGAGCTGAGCACTCTGCTTTTGCCTACTCCAGTAGCTTAGGCACCTTGAGAGCCAGCTCAGCCTCGCCTCTTGCTGACCCTGCCTGCTCCAGTGGGGAACTTCCAGCAGGGACCACACCAGGACAGGGTGCTGGAAGCATCGGGGGACAGGAAAGCTCTTAAATACTGTCTAGCATTTACTCGTGTGCACAATAGGCTTGTTTTAGATACATTACATATAGTGTATTAGATATTCGATATGTGACTATAATACCCAAACTAGGTTTGTATGACATTTAGCGCACGGAACAGCCTCTGTAAGTATTGCCGGCATCACCAGCTTTTATCTCTAGCCTTTTCAAAATGCAGAAACACCTACAAACCCCTCCAGCGAAGTCGGCAGCGTCCTCCCAGGCAGGAAGGCATTCCCAGGCCAGAGCCCCCCGGTCCCTCCCCCGCTCCGCGCCAGCTCCCCGCCTCGCCCCCCCGGCGAGGTTTGCGAGCTCCGCGGCTCGCCCAAGGCCCGCTGGCGCCGGGGCCGCCCGCCGCCCCCGCCCGGCCCCGCCGCCCGCCTGAATATTTCATGGGCGCTGCCCGACGGGAGGCCCGCCACTGACTGCTGCAGAGGGGCCGCTTCCCCACAGCTGCTCCTCTCGCTTCCTTCCTCTTGCCTTCTTCACACCGGAGCTTTGCATTTATTCCGATAAATAAATAACTGATTAAAAAAGAAAGAGAGGGGGGAAAAAGCAGCAAGGGCATCTCTCTCGTATCTGAGCAGGTGGCGATTACAGAACAAAACACGAGAAAGGTCTCTGAACTCTTTCGAGCGCAAAGGATGAGCCGGGAGCAGTTTTCCTATAAAAATCCGATCCCGGCGCTGTGAAGCACTCGGAGGAGGGAAGGCGCCGTCAGCGCTGCTGGAGACGTCGCTGCTTTGGACACCGAAAGCTGCGTGCGCGGAGGGAGCCCGGCGCTGACCGAGAGGCTCGCCAGCCCCCCGGGAAGGGCTCTGGGCGCGCGGGAGGCCGCGCCGCCCCCACGCCCGGCGCGGCCCCGCCGCAAACTTTCTTCCCGCGCCGCCGGGGAGGGGCGGCTGG
>NW_020451064.1:294121-314756 GCF_003343035.1 Apteryx rowi | reverse complement strand
GCCGCGGTGCCGGGCGGCGGTGCGGGGCGCCGCGGCAGGTGCCGTCCGCTAAGGGCGAGGCGTTTCCGCGCGGTGTTTGCGCGGCCTCACGCCGTCGCCTGCTGACCTCGCGGCGTGCWGAGAGCAGGACTCCGCGCTGCTCGTTTGCCTGGGGTGTGTTTGCAGGGAACGCTTTTTAGGTATGTTGCAGGCTAAAACAAATGTGACACCCCCCCCCCCCATCATACTGTACTTTCAAGGAAGCGTTCAGTAAAGCCGGCAATTTTAGTTCAGTGAAGTCGGGATCGTGTACTCTGTGCTTGAAATAATTAAGCAACCTGCTACTTACAGACTATTTTTAAATTTGCCTTTCGATCCGAGGAATTGGCATACGTTCAGGACGTGTCATTCCCACCCATAAGATTTATTTAAGTCGTTTAAGTGTATTCCCACTTGAAGCAAGGAAATAATAAATGAAGCGTTCACACCTATGTCATTTCTAGTCTGTAGAAATGAGCCCACTCTTCTCGTTCACACCACCACCCACCACCTTCCCCCCAACGCTTCTAATTCAACAATACTGTCACCTTTTTGTGCAAACATCAGAAATCTGAAAATCATGCTTAAAATGACATAATAGGTTGAGTCTTAAAACTGTCTTTTTCCAGGTCCTTACATGACTATGAGTAATAGCACTCACAAGCAAAGAGGCAGGCGTAGCACTAGCGTGAAGAGCTCTCACATGGGCAGGGCTTCCGAGCTGCTCTGAACACGAGTCGACTTTCAGCTCTCATATGTGGTACTTCACTTAAAAAAAAATTCTTTAGAAGCAGGCATTTAAAATGTTCGTGGTTTATTGCTGCAAGCTAAGCAAATGCATAAATAGTGATAATCTGAAAGATGTTTACTTTGCCCTGAAAGCAAATTGATGTGAATTTTTCGAAGATAAAGCTCTTCTTTGGAAATATATTTCTATCAGTATCACCTTAACTGTGGAGCTGCTSATGCCTCCATATGAATACCATTTATCGTCAGGTTAATTTGGTATGTTAATAGGTATTTACTAAAATAAATAACACTGAACTCATTCTGAAAGTTGGGTTTTAAAGTCATATATATATCCATTTGCAGGCTTTCACCTTACATTGTTAATTCAAAATTTCAGTTTTAAAAACACACTACAGTGAAGCAAATAATTTGGTCCTCTTAGAATTATTTACTTTAGTTTCTTTGTAGGATCAGAAGACCACAATGATTAACGCTCGCTTCTCATTTCCAAGATTTTATTTGCAACACTACTCCTACTTTTAGTGTCGGACCAAAACTTCAAATTGACTACAGATTTTGATTATCAGAATGAGCTACTTAAAATCACTAGTGGCTACTGAACATTTAGAGACTCTAAATTCATGATAAACAGCTATGACTGTATTTATCAGTGGCATCATTGGCATAGAAGTATTAACTGCATGTGATATTAAATACATACATATATAAAATATGTATAGATAAACAAGAAAAATAGCCTACACTGGGATTTAGATATCATCTGGAAAGCTACTTAGAAATAAAAAATGATGTGTGTAAAACATCTAGAAGAGTTAAAAGGGCAAGAATTCTGGGGGGAAAAAAAGTATTCTTCCTACTTAATAAACTACTTAGCATATTTAAGCCCTCAAGCACAGTTTGTAATTACATGATCTGGGCCTTTCTTGTTAATCTTCAGCATATTAATACAACTGATACCTGGTTTTGGTGCTGAGCGTTACTGAAAGGGGCTGCGGGTCCTCTAACTTCCTTTAGTAGAATTGAACACCAATGGGCTGTTTTCCGTATGCTTCAGGACTATGCTGTCAAAGAAGTTCAGGGTTTTTAATTATGTCTGCAACGTAAAGTACACAAGGTCAAACATCTTCATATACCTGAAGATGACTGGAGCTTTGGAAACATTAAAGTTGCTTTTTTATTTGAATATAACTGTTTTCCAGTTTCAGTAGATGTAAGCAATGAAGCATCTTTTAAATAATGCATTTTAGCTAAGAGAGATGGAAAATTTTGCTTTAGATAGATTATCAGTTTTCTCAAGATATTTTTGTTGCTTCAAAGTGATAAGTAAGTTATATTCTGCTAATTTTAGTAAGTGCCTTTACTGTTTCAAGCAGAAATCTGTGGACTATAATAGCATAAATGGCAGTTTCTCTAAACTTCTATGTTGATTGATATGTCAACCAATAGCACCTATTTAGATTTCTTCCATTAACATAGTCTTTATATTAAATATAACAGGTATTAACTGTCATTATACTGATCTATGACATCAGTGTTTTATAGATTAAGAACATTCAGATGTTTCTTGGCACTGCTTTAAGCAGAAAATTATTCGAGTTGCAAAGTCTGCTATTTCAAGAAATTATGTGGTGGTATAAGGTAGTATTACAAGTCCTAGTAGAAACTGATGCCTTAGTAAGAGTTGGGAATTTGTCTTTTGAAAATGAAATCCTATGAATTGGAACATATGTTCAAAGCTGTGACAATTTAAAATTTTCTTGGCTCTTCTGAAAGCAGGAAAGTTGCCCTTTGCTAGCTCTAGTTATGGTGGTATTATTGTTTCCATTACTTAAGACATTGATCATTTTTACAGATGCCTTTTGTGTCTGGCAAGGCTGTAATTTAGCAGAGCCAAACGAATGCACTGAAGAGGGGTATCTGTAAAACGAAGCCCTGCACACAGATGGTTCCATTGAAGACAGGATGATAATACCTTTATATAGCAGCCGAGTGGGTTCTGACATGGGTGGCATGAGCCACTGTTACCTGAAAGTGTAAGGAGGGCTCAAATTGCATCTAGCACCTCTCTGAGCTTCTTCACAGGATAATGCTCATTTTTCCATCCATTGTATGAGCTAAATACTGCTCTTTCTTCTCAGTGCATCACCTCTGAAAACTTCCTAAGTTCCAACACAGAATTTCTTTTTACTGGATCTTGATAGTAAATACTTACGAGGCAGTTTTTTGGCCATTCAGAACACTTCTGTTATATAAACAGGAACAGTTATGATGAAATCATGAACAACCTTTGTTTTAAAAGCCCTTTTAAAGCAGAARAGCAATCCTCTTAATGAGTTTTGTTCCTCCAATAGTGACTTAAAGTTTCAAATATTAGAACGATTTGTAAAATTGCAAGGATAATCCGAGATTGCCATAGCTCTTTTGGATTCCCCAAACTGACCCATCATCCAAAAAAGTACTCCACCCAAATATTTACCTAATCACTTGCTGACAAGCTTTGCTAGATAGATACCTACTGAACGTGGTTACTTTGTCTAGAAAATAAATTCTCTACTAAAATGGGACAATAACAGTAAATCGCATACTGTTATTATAATTGTTATAATTGCTAACAAGGATACTGAAATCCAACTTCTTTTAAAAAATCTATATAATACTAGTTTTGGTGTGATTAATAATCTTAATTAAGAAACCCTATGTATATATGCAGGAATATAATATAAAGATCTTCTAATAGAAGATACTACTGATAATACCACCACTTCAGTGCCTCCATTGTACAAACACAATATGAATCTAAACTATATAGTTGAAACTTTATCAGTGTCACTTTAGACTGCCCAAGTGATATTTCCTTGTGTTACACTATTGAATGGGTTTGGGTTTTCTTTAATTATTAGGCAGTTTTTCAACTTCTTATTTTTCATTGACATACGTAATCTAGAACGTTATATTGATTTGTAAACCATTCAATTCTAATACAGTACAAATGTTTGGTGCCCAGTTTACGTATCTGCTGATGATACATAAAGCAAAATTCACACTTGCATTTAGTTTTGTTGCCTAGATAAGGATTATTCCTATAAAAGCAGAAGTGGGTTTTAGTGCATGTGTTTGGAGTTATTTTTCTAGGCTGTTTGGCAGGAATTACATGTATTTATTTTTATGCTTGTTCCTGTACGTGTGAAAGGAACAAATAAAATGAGATACACATTTTTATATGCATTTGTAGTTTATTGCTGCTGAACATAAGGGTGGGTAACTCAGATGAAGAATTACACTTGCTTTAATTACAGTGTAATTGCCATATGTGATGAGAGAAAGGTATAACTTTACATTCTGTAGCATATTTTGGGTGACTGTATTTTACGTGAAATGTTGTTTCTCTTAAGGAAAATAGCACTGAGGCAATGCTAATTTGGAAAAATAAATACTAAAAAGCCGGAATAATGCTTAGCTAACTATGGTCCATTTTGTCCTGCCCAAAAATACCATATGGTGTCTCTACTTAGATACGTTGCTTGAAGGTCTTTTTATAAAGACAATTTTATGTAATCTGGGTGGAATTTATTCCTTAGCTAAAGGAAAACACAGATGTTCAAGTGTATGAAATTGCAAGGGAGGTGTTGCGGAGATGTGGAGACAAATAACTCCAGGACTTTTTTTTTATGCCAGTGTTAGTTGTGGTTACCTAACTCTGTACCTATTTATGTTTTTACATGACACTCATCACTGTAGTGTTTAAAAGCTACAAAACAAGCTATGCTTGAAAAAGAAGAACTCAGTAGTTTCAGAGACAAAGTTGAGTATCTCAGCTGAGTTTGAGAGAGCAACATGGTTCAGGTATCTTTTCTTTGGTGTGGTCCTTATTTGAAATATTGCTATTTCAGGAAGGCCAGACATCAAAGATACTTGCAGTTTATTAGGCTTTGGAAAGAAGCTTGCCATTTTCAGTGCCTTGTGTGAAGTTTTCTCTCTTTCCTCTTGGGCCGCAGCACCAATGCAGCTCTCTTGTCAGTGTGGGTGAGCAGGAAGCAAGATCTGATGATAATATGAAGCAAGATCTGAATGCTGTGCAGCCCTCCTTGTGACTGCGGCACCAAGTCTCACATAGGCTTTACCTTTTCTGCAAGGCAGGGCAGGTAGATGTAAACCACAACCAGCACAGAGTTTTTTGCTGAGCAGATCCTTAAGCATTTGTTCCCTTTAGAAAAACTGATCATTTCAGACCAGGAAGGAGACTGCGTTGGACTGAAGTTTGTTCTACAGAACAGCAGTGAATCTACAGCATGAAAAGAGATGCYTCATGACCTGCTGTGCTCTTTCTGGGTCCTCAGCTTGTGCAGCTCGGGGGCCTGGGCTCTGGATTTGCACTACAGGCACCAATTGTGTGAGTGAAATCGTGAGGAAGCTTTTGTTTAATTCATACACAGAATGGCTTAGCAGAATTTTCATTCATGTGCTCACAAGGCAGGATGTGCGCTTGCAGAACAAGCAGTAAGATCAAGAGGTGGTGGGGTTTTTTGTTTGGCCTTCTTAAAAAAAAAAAAAAAAAAAAAAAAAAAAAAAGCAAGCTATTTAGTTTGTTTTTGTTCTCTCTTCTTCATTTTTAGAAATAAGCAAAATTACCTGAAAGCCAGTCGCTTTCCTATTAAGCAGCATCCAGAATTATCAGCTCTAAAAGTTTCGATCAAGTATTTACCCTATCTACTTAAATACCTGTACTCAAATATAATCCCCAAGACATATATTTTTTTATTTATATATTAAAAAATACATATTAATACATATTAAAATAATATGTATTAAAATACTAAAAAAAGACATGTATACACACACATTTATATATACACACACACAAACACTTGCATTTTATATATTATTTACATATGCATAAAACTCAGGCCACACTTCTAGAGACAATTTTCAAACCTGCCGTTAGGACTTCCTGTGAGAACCGAGTGTTTATGTTCGGAGGGCATCATTCAAAGCTGTACTTCTAGCATTGCTGAAAAACAGCCTGCGCCCATAAAATTGTATTAGAAATTCAAACTTTTGCTAAATGTAGAGATGTTCAAGTTCTAGGCTTTGTTTAGCACTGTTGTAAAAGTAAGCCCTTACAGAGGAGTTTGAATTTTTATCCAGTAGTAACTTGTAATTATTCACGATTGTATGAATCTGCAGCAGTTCATACCCATTTTGATAGCATCGAAGCAACAGTAATACAATGGAGCAGAACCTGTAATTTCTTTTCTTGGCTACCATTGTAACTTTGCAAGTATTGCTTTATCTCTTCAAGCATATTTGCATACTAGATTGATTCCATATATTTTGGTCTGTCTGTATGTAACATATATGTGCATGCATCTCTTTATTCTATGAGAAGTACAGTGCAGTCAGGATGCACGTAGAGCACTGGAGACTGCCCTGCTCTTGTGCAAAATGCTCACCCTTTTAACGACACAAAGAGGAGCTTGAGGCTCCTGTTTGCTTGGCACAATTTCTAAGTACAGTGAGGGAATAAAAAAAAAAATGCAAATTCCATGCAATATTAATAACTCAAGTAATATGCTAGATGATCGACAAGAGCAGTGTTGAATCAAGTTCATATTGTGTTCCTTCGGTAAGGTATGAGACCTAGCTTGAAATATGAAGCAGCCGTGTACAGGGAGCATTACTGTGCCTTTCCCTGGTCAGCATGGAGGAGCTGCTTTCCCCGCGTGGTCAGGGACGGTGGGATGACCTCTCAGCTGAGCAACAGTCGCAAACTAGCACGGATTTCTAAGGCTGTGTTTCAAGGAGACCGCATGTATTCTGTGGTAGAGTAGTGGAGCCTACTGCTTGGGTCACTTAAACAAATTTCATTTGTCATAGTACTCGCATAAGATCAGTGAAGAGCAAAGGGTGCATAACTTGGTGTCCTGTCTAAAGCTTATGCAGTGAAATAATTCCTTTTAATAACTTTACACATATGACTATGTGGAGGTATGCATGTGTTCACAGGTGTGTAAACATGCAAGACAAAATCCTGTATTAGATTAGGTCTTGTTTGGAGAATTTTAAAATCTTTATTGTGAAAAGAGTACTTTAGATCAAGGGGCTACTGCACGTCTGTTTCTAGATATGTGAGTAATAACAGAATGGCAATTTTTTTTCATGTGAAAAATTGAATTTTCAGCTGCTGAAATAGTATTTTGAGGTGATATACTTTCAGGCTGCCTTAATACATTAGCAATATTTAGCCACCAGTAATTTAGGGTTTTGATAAATTGAAGGTGGTAGATATAAATACAGTGTAGTCGTAGGTAGTCATGTGTAAGGAATATAGAGAAATCTGACAATTTTTTAATATAGGCGGTGCTGTTCGAGGCAACTACTTTATCCCCTTGCTGCAATTTTGATTAAAGAAGGATAATAATAGATAGAATTAGAGGACCCAATTTAATCATAGTTATACCAGTGCAACTTTAGAATAACTCCATTGGCCTGATTCTACTTTCATTAATTTAGGTTTTATATCAGAGAGATGTCTTTACCACCAAAATATTGAGTCAGAAGGGGAGCAGGCCTAAATCCCTGGTAGCTGAAGCCAGGGAGTGTAGCAAGGTAGAGATGAGGCCACCGTGAGCCAGTGCAGAGCGCCATGTGTGTGCCACTGCAGCATGCCAGCAGGAGAAACACCACGTGCAACTCATAATCCGCCCCATCACCCCTGTTATTYTATGTCTGCCTCTGTATCTGGCCTGTTCTCAAGCCCCCTCTATGAGCATCTGCTCATGCCCATTACTGAAGACAAGATACTGTGCCTGATAGACCTTAGGTCTGACCAGCTATAGTCAGTCTTGTGTAGAAGCTGCATCTGGAGAATGAAGTCATCTCTACAGGCCAGGTTTATCAGGCTGTTCAAAATATACCCCGGTGCCAGAAGCTGGAAAGACTAGGCAATGGCAGGACTTCCACATTGGACTTAATCCAGAGCCATGCTGTTGCTAAGTATCAGTCACTGAAACCGATCAAATAGGTAAACAGATCAGATTTCAAATTGTTAGAGGCTTAAAAATATCATTCTACAAACTGCACATTAGTGCAAGCATTTGAGGTCGTACAACTGCTGTCTTCAACTTGGTAACATGTGTCTGTGCTATGATTAAACACTCTAAAATGTGAATAGAGTCCAGTTCACTATGCTAGCAATTGCCTACTTTCACAGTCTCTGCTATGCTTTATAAATCTCCACCTTTGCCGTCCAGCCCTCTGTTATCCTTGCTGAATCAGGTATCCTTGCTAAGACATGGAGTTACTAGAGTGTGTGAATGATACTTAGCAATACTATTTGTAAAATTATTGTTTGGAGTCTCTAACTAGTTGCATTTTGCAAGACGTTAAGATCAAATGAGAGTTAATGGCCAACAACCCTGTTTGGACAGCCTTAGTTCCACATAACACTCCAACCTGTAGTGTTTTGTATTAGCTGAATGATTCTGAAGCCTGGACCTTTGATGTGTTCATGTTATTTAAAAGCACTTGCACTTAATAAAAGCTACAGCACTTATTTTATATAAGTACAAAAACAGACATTCAGAAGCATACAAAAGTGCAAATTTAAACGTTATTGCCAAAATAAATGGCTAGTAGGAACTGTAAAYGTACCCTACAAAACCCTTTTGAGTACAGTGTTTTAAATGTATATTATCTGTTTATTTATATTGTGGTACAAGATTGATGCTTGGTCATGGAAGGTAGGAAGAAATGGTTGGCAGTTTAGAGCGTCTATAACTGAAGCCTTGACACTGCCTGAGCTTGCATTTAACATTCATTCACAAATGGTCTCACTGACTAGATTTGATTAGATTGAAGAGTACTTCTAAATGATTGAGAACCATCAAATAACCACATGGGTTTAATACTTTTAGATGAGAGAGGTTATCCATATTTGTAGAGTTATGCACACCAGTTATATATAGATAAGGTAAATAAGAAGCAAGCACGGTAAGACTGGCCATAGCGAGTCAGGCTGAAGGAGCACTCAGCCCAATATTCTTTCTCCGACACTGGCAGTTATGTATAAAGAGAGAATATGAGAGCAGGGCAAGCTCAAAATGATAATTTCCTACAGCCTGTCTCCCAGCTTCCAGCAGTTTGTGGGTTAGGGGCTTCCTTTGCTAAAGGTTATATCTGTGTTTAGTAATCTGTGAGGTACTTTTCTCCATGAATTGGCCTAATTGCCTCGCTCATCAGTCAATGGTCTTGGTATTTGTAACAACCTTTGAAATTTTGAAATAGCCTGTTGCTCAGTGAAGTGTCTAATTGTGTTCATTTATTCAAATTTAGATCCTACTAACTTCAGTGGGTATTTTGTACAAACAAGACCAAGCAGATTCAGCCAAGAAGAGATCTCAAAAAGCAAAAGTGGAAATACCTGTGGAGGAGGGGTACCTAAAAGCAAATCCCCCTAACAGAATAATTATATCCGAAAAAAAGTCAATGCAACGACCATTTTAGTCCATCCGTATATGGAAAGGGAGGTTAATGTGAAGGCCTAGTTATCTGAATGTTCTTATTTCCAGGGGATTATTAAAATGGAGCCATCCTAAGAAATAAACAAGGAAAAGACAGTCAAAGACAGTCCTCAGTAATCGGGGAAGGGGGGTGGTTATTACTAAGAGTGTTCCACACCCCCCTATGCCAGCATCGCATAGCTAGAGGGTCTTGACAAACAGCAACTCTAAGCCTTGCTGTCAAAAGCCAAACATAACATAAATCAGATGTGTGCTTGCATTACGAGTGCTTTCCTTAAAAAGAAGGACCTTTTTTTTTTTTTTCCATACCTACTGTGATTTAACCAAGGTCCCATGAATCCTAGAAAAGSAGATCAAAATAAAAACATCTTTTGATAGTAATCATGGTGATTCTTACTCAGAGAAAGAGTCTGTACTGTTCTGGCAAGACTAAGTTATTTGTTCTCAAGAAAATATCTACTTCTCATCTTCATTTTCCACCCCATAGAATATCCAATATCTGAGTTACTGAAACCAGTGAGCAGTAAGTGTTGATTCACTTTTTAGTTCTCAGATTTCTTTCCAGGAGTAGTTCCTGCTAAATATTAGGGCAATGATAAAATAATACTGTTTGATAATGGTCATGATTTACTTGCATATACATTGGATTATATTTAAATGTGATGAAGATTTATGCAATGCTGTTGAAGCAAGTTACTGAAGCATTCCTGTTTGATATCCCTAATTTGGCCTATCAAGACACTAGCAAAATTTGTATGATTTACTTTGAAATCATGTCATTTGGTACCATGGAAATATAGAGAATTAAGCAATCTGTAGTGAGCAAAATGAGTTCAAACTGAATTAAATAACATGCAATTTAAGCCAGGTGTATCTGGCCAAAGCAGAGGTCCAAGGGATATTTCACTAGGCTGTTACTTACTGTTTTGCAAGCAGTAGGCTAGAAGGGACCTCCTGAGGCCTTTTAATCTGTCCTCCTGCCTGAAGCAAGATCAGATACTCTTGTGCCATTCCTGACAGAAGTTTCTCTAGCTCTTAATCTTATTTAGACTCTCAGTTAATAAAAATAAAAATAAAAGTACAGGAAAACAGGTTGTAAAACATACTGCCCTCAGCTGTCTTCTACAGCAGTACTACAGCTCACAGCAACCCATACAGATGCAAAATAAAATCACTGGTCAATAATAAAAAAAATAAACAAAAAACATGAGTGGAAATTTCCTTGCTGAGAATGAGTTTCAGTAACTTTCACTTCTTAGTGTCATTATTCATAAATTTCTCAAACCCAGTTTCTGGCTCTTCATCATTTTACCGTGTCAGGAAGCCAATCTGTGCAGCCAAACAAAACATGGATAATATAAAGCAATAAACTCCCATAAAGATTATTTTGCTACAGATGTTATGTCCTGCAATGGACTGTATGTTTCAGGTAAAGCTTTCCTGCAGCTGGGGCATTTATGAAGTCTCTGGTTTCTTTAGCATCTGATAGCATAGGCTCATGTTACAGCTTTTCCTTTGATGTGTTCATTTAGGAAGGGAAGAGGGACACTCATTTACAGCATTTCTTTCATTTACCTGGCAATCTAGTCTTGTGTAGGATATTTGTTATATTTGACATTAATATCATTCTGCCAGATTTGTTTAACATCAGTCAATGAGTTACAATATATTTTTCAAAAGACAACAGAAAACACATGTAGACTCCTGCACACAGATCACCATATATTCCTCCTTCCTTTAGAAAACAGCTAAAAAGGCATCAGTATCCATAACAATCTCCTTACAGTCCACTCATTTTAATTATGAATTTTTTTTTTTATATTTTCTATAATCAACCATGTATAATACTATATAATTCTATTGAGGTCCTTTCCCCATTGCTGATGTATTATTCTAGTGTTAGTACCACTGTCAGCTCCTCATAGTCATTATGTAAATTCAAAATCATTTTCAGTAAAGCGAATGTGATCCCCAGTCGTAGGCTCAATTCTGTTTAACCCTATGTAGGTATGGAAGGTACAAGATGACTTGCATGTGATTTTATCKATTCTGTGGTCAAGGGACAGAGGCAGTCACAGGCTTTGAGAAGGACTGATAGTGTCTGGCAGTGCTAGAAGTGGAAATTAAGTCCATCCTTTCAACCATCTTCTACATTGCTGTAGAGAGTATAGCCTCATAAAAGATCTTTATCCTCTTCTAAAGGTCATTGTAGCTCATTGGATAGCATCCATCAGAATTCCCTGGCCAGAGAAATTCAGTTTGAGTAAGCTGGTGTGCTTCTGAAGACTAACTGCTGGGCTTCATTCAAAAATCATTGTATTTATAATGGTTTTCCTGTCTGCTTTAAAGGAGCTTTGGATTAGCAGGCTGTTATTTTGTCTTTCTACATGCTTCTACTGGGATCATTAGTTTATGGGATTGCTTTCTGCGTGAAGAATATAAAATTTATGTTCACATAATTTTGACACAAAGGGGCTTAACAGAGAACTTGAATTTGCTTTCTATGATATACAGAATGTACTGTATGACATTTGTACTACATTACTATGAAGATGTTTTACTACAGGCACAGAGCCAGCATGGTAGTTAGATGTGACTGTCACTGTGCCTTTTTAAGGTCCCATTTACTTACTGTAAACAAGAATGTAGTGAAAAATACACGCTTTGGGTATTTTTAAATCCACTTTGTAAGAATAATAGTTAATATTTATATTATTATTATGAAAATAAAAGGAAAGAGTTGGGGAGAATAGCTAAAGTCATTTGGAAGTAGTAGTTTGGAAGACATTCTGTAGTTCAGTCACTGATTAATCAACTTGGTATGCCAGTCCTGGAAAATCTTCAAATATTATTTGCTACATAGCACTTGTGAAAGATATTTATTTGTGAAAAATACTTGGTTGTTTCAAATTCACCTGCTTTTCAGAAGGAGCAAGTGGTTAGTACATACATTGCCTTTTTTCAATTTCTAAGTCGTCAAGAGGGATAAACTGCAAACTTGCTATTCCCTTGGTATGTAATATACTATATATAATTAACTAAGTATGGTTAGCAAGCAGAAGAAATTAATAAAAGCCAGGAACAAGAAAACAAAAAAAGATCTAGAAAAATCAAGTAATCATAGAAATATTTGACTCATAAAAACAGAAACATTAGAAAATTTATTTTAAAAATTAGCCTTTTCAGCTGGATTGTATTATTGTCACAAAAGAATAATTGTTACATGAAAGATTAGAATTAGAAAGGGTTAGGGAGAAAGGAGGTAGGATAAGTCACTCTTTTATATGTCAGTTGCTGTTTTCCTCTCAGACATTACATAATCCATCAAAGCAAGCCAGTTTTGTCAATTATTTGGTCTTGCTTAATGCTTTTTAGCTCAGACCCCATCCAGAATTCCTTTTTGTGTTTTAAAACCTGTTGTACTGCAGTACCTGAGAGGGGGTGGTTATAGCTAACTAGAACTTGACTGTAGGTGTATGCAATAATTGTATAAATAATCAATTGAGAGTCTCTTATTTCGAGAAGGCATGGCTGAATTTCTGGCATCCCTCCCTCACACAGTCCTGTTGTCTTGGGCTTAATGCCCTGTTGCAGCTGCTATCCATTGCAGGGAGTGTCATTTCGTTTCTTCATCTTTGAAAATTGTTTCTGCAGCAGCCAAGTACTACTCTTAATGTGCAGTGATGTAATTTAATAGTCCTCTCAATTTAGTATTAAGAAAAAAGAGAACTGCAAAGGAGACTCCTCCTTTATTGATGCAGATGTACTCACTTGATAAGCACCTCTCACTACTTCTTGGTGTGTCTCCGCACACCCACAAGTGTCCAGCCTAAGGCCGTTCCATCTCCTGCGGGAAAAGTCTTCAGGTCTCTCCCCTGATGCCCATACACAAGGCTGCAGTAATTCTGTTTATCAGTCAGACTTTTCCAGCAGGTCCCACTGACTTCAGCAATTTTGTAGTGTCCCAAAACATGGCCAGTTTCCTCCAAAATGAGGGAAAAATAAGAATTTTGTGACTAAAGAACTTAAGTAGAAAGTTCAGAGAACAAAAGGGCAACTTTGCAGTAGAGCAGATCATGTTTGCAAAACTCCTGCGTAGCTTTGCAGTGCTGCCAGATTTAAAGCCACACAGGATTGTTTATTGGAATTTCTTCAGAATTAGGTGTATTTAATGGACCTGTACTGAGCTACAGTTCATTTGCAGTACCTTTTTCATATGACTTACTTATTTCAGCAACCCGTATGTTGACAGATTTAGTAATTACTTTTCTTTCATCGTTAACTATGATGCACAGTGAAATATATGTGCGGTTTTATGAGCCTTACTTGCTTTTCACTTATTTTTTATGGCTCTCCTCTGTTTTATGTCTTCTCAAAGCCTATAGCATACTGTTTCGTTTGCTTCCAACACTTGAATCTGCAGCTTAGTTAGGAGACAAAATGTCTGTGACATCCTGTTGTTTTATTGATTGTCACTGACTCATTGCCTTAAGCGCTTTAGTAACATACCCTCATTGTTCTCTTTCTTCTCATATTATCAGAAAAAATGGTAAAACTACTGCAGTACACGCAACTTAATTGTTAAAAAGTTTTTCCATTTTTATACAGCTTTTTTTTCTGTTTTCTAGGTAATTACATACCTTTTTTGAAATGTGAGTTGACACTTCTAAATGAATTAGTAGGATTTTTGCACATATCTTTGTTATTGCATTGGTACTTTTTATGTCTTATGTTAAGCATTTTTTCACAGCTCACCCATAATTCCTCTTATATATCTCACAAGAACTTTTTCTTTCACATTAATTTTGATTATAGTTGCAAATTCTTGTCCTTGCAGGCTTTGCTGTTTGCCAGTGCTTAGTTGTAATAAGCTTTGGTGTTATGCAGAGGTAATTTTCAGACTTAATTTTGGTCTCTCTAAATGTGCTGTGTCTTCAGTTTCTCCTGTCACATCATTTAATTGTATGACAATAATTGTTTGTAAATTGTCATGTTTTCAAGAGCCTTTCCCAGTTTGCTTTATTAAATGAAAGAATTACATTTTATTGAATTCTTCCACTTATGCAGTTTGCAGAATGCCAAATTCCCCCTCCTGTAGGGCTTCTGCCTTCAACCCATGATGCTGCTAAAGCACCCACTGCGCGTTGCATGACTGTTGACCATAAATTGTAGCCAAGGGATGCAAGGACACTTACGCTGCCCAGCTGCAATCTGGGGACCATTTGCAGGATTGGGAAAGTGTTCCAAGCCAACCTAGCTCTTTCTTGCTTTAAAAACACCTACATAGGAGGGCAGCCCTGTCCCTGAGGGGCAATGTCAGGTTATAGTTATAGCTATACTTTATGAGATAAAATTCTGCTTCAGAGTACTCCCCAGTGCCATACCCATTAGATTTAATGAGTTATTTAGTGTTCAGGTGTTCATTTTTTTATGGATTGAAGGATTTAATCCAAACCCTATGGAAGTCAGTAAGACATCAAAAGGTACTGGGTTTCAATTCATGCCACAAATGTCAGACTTCATTTAAGACCCACCAAAGTTAACATAGCTTTCCATTAACTTCACTGAGCTTTGGATCAGACTCCAAATTTGTTCCTTGTAAGCATATTATATGCATAATAAAACTTAGAACTGTCAGAAACCAACATTTGTTTTAAACTGGGAACACAATTCTGTGTACAAGAAAATCAATATATTTGTTGAAAGTCTACTGATATTTGGATAGAGGAATTTCTTTTCCCTTTCTGCCATGTCAGTTTTATTTTGAGATTTCTGCTAAATTCTGTATTTTAACAGTCTTGACGCCTTTGTATTTTTTATTTGCCTCATTTTTTTTATGTATGTAAATGGACAGCTAGGTGTTATTCTTAAGCCAATAGGTGGCACTGGTTAATCATATTAACAGCCAAGATACAGAGTATTTTATAAATAAGCTGTCACTGTGAAATGCACCCAGCTATTAGAAATCGTAATTAAAAATTTTTATAGGTACGTATTCTATGTATGTTGTTTTAAATTTGCCATCTTACAGAACTGACAGTAGGGAACATTTCAAAGAAAGAAATAATTATGTTTTTAAAATTTTCCTTATTTTAGATAGAGTATTGTTTGCTCTTGGGCGAAAAAGAGAAGCTAATTGCTGCAACTAGAAGTGTTAGGCTTATAATTGTGCGCTACACTTTGAATCCTGCCTCAGGTAGTTATGTTTTTTGTTTTGAAAACGTTTTGTTTAAATGTTTTGAAGTAGCTTAGACATTTGCAGTCACATCCTATCATTTCCCCACAATTGAGAGACTCAGTTCAGAGTTACTTGCTATTTTAATGATATTTCCTATTACTTTTACTGACTTTCATGCCAGGCAGCCATTCCCTTGGGCTCAGATGCTCAGCCCAAGGGTTTCTTCTAAGAACTGACAAGGTTGAGGAGAGGGAGACACCACCAACATTACTATATAAAAGCCCAGTGGCTAGAGCACTAGCCTAGGAGCCGAAAGCCCGGCAATCACAGCCCTCCTTAGTGCAGCAGCACACACGTGTTGTGCACGTCCTGGGAGGCAATGCCAGCCTGCGGGCTGGAGCAGGACAGGCAGCTGTGTGCAGCATCACAGTAGTGCCGCCGTGTTTTGCCAGTTGGGATTTATTTGGAGAGTCACAAATCAGTTGTGGGGCTTTTTTGTTTTCAGTTTAATTAATGAATGGCCCCTAGGCTGTCCAGCTTCTCTTGTGCCTTCTTGGAGGGTCAGTAGAGACCTGAAAGTTGGCAGTGTGGTTTGGGAAAAGGATATGGAAGGAATAACCTAGACCAATCTGCTCCCTTCCCAGTCAGCCCAAGAAAGAACTTTGGGGACCTTTTGCTGCTTTCCAATGCTCTCTACTCACAGAAGTCCCAGTGGAATAAAACAACGACACAGCAGCCCTCTTTGGAGTTAATTTTCTAGGAACTCAAGGGTACTAGGTAGCACAAGTCATTTTTCCTTCTCTTACTAGTTACCTGATTCAAACTTGAGGTTTGCAGAGTGCTCTGAGTCTCAGATGAAAGGCACTATAGAAATGCAAATGACATATTATTACAATATTTGTGAAGACAAGGTTTCCATAATATTTAAAGACATCAATTTCCTATTGATATTCAAAGCTCTTGGTAACAGAGGTGATACACAATGCTATTGTGCAGTATTAGTTTAAAAAAATGCTGCTCAAAAGGAATAATTTTGTTGCTGAATAGTCTAACGTGACAAGAACATATTAGCATTAAGAGGTTTGGCAGCCATTTCCTTACTTGGTATTGTTGCTAAGTAATTTTTAGCCTTCTTTGCATCATATCCTTAGATAATTCAAGTACAGAAACTCTCACTGCAATTAATAGACAATGGTTACATACCCACTTTTTCTTAATATTGTACTTTAAAAATTTCCTGTGACAAGAATCTGTCCTGCTCATCCAGCGAAGCTAAGCGTTCAGAATACTTACGTAGAGGAAGCAAATAGATAGGCATCTTCGTGCAGATGCATTTAGGACTGGATTAGAAGATGTTCTCTGCTCATCCAGGGCCACAGACCTCAGTAGCGGTACAGAAGGCTCCACGTTGTGCTGTACTGAACGTAGTTACAGCTTAGGTGTATTTAAGGGGAGACTAAGCCAGCAAAGAAGGGGTTGGCTGCGAAAGAGGTGAGGCCAGGACCCCAGCAAGCTTCTGTGCTCAGCCACTGCAGAATGGTGGAAAACCAAGCACAGAAGAGTGATACATAAATTGTTTCTTCTGTGCTGAGAAGGAGCAGCTCTTTCCTGGATGACTAGTTGGAGTTCAACCTGCAGGCAGCTCTGTGACCCTGGGCAAGGTTTGTTTCTGTGGTGGCTTGAGCAGCTGCAAGGGCAATTTGGAGGGGTTTTTTTTCCTTCCTCTTCTTTCTCTGCCTGGCTTCTCCCAGGTTGAGCTGCCTGCCTCATCCAGTTATGTCAGGCATTGGTTTTCCTGCTGCCTCCCGCGAGCTGGGTAATGCAAAATTCCCATCAGTGGCAGGGGCAGCCTGTGGCGGTGCAAACACCCTCCCCGCTTCGGACCTTCCCCACTGCGGGACCTTAGCTTGGGTCGTGCTGGGGGGAGGTTTCTGCCAGAGCCGCGCTCCCCCGGCGAGGCTGCTGCCGTGCCGTGCCGGACGCACGGCGGTGCTCACGCGGGGCTCCTCGTCCCCGCCTCGGCACCGCCGGGGGCTGAGCGGCCTCTCCGTCTGCAGCCGCGGTTGAACACCCACGAGCCGCGGTGTGTCTGCGGTCCCCGCGCGGGAAACCGCCGGTCCCAGCGCTGCTGCGGACCTCAGACCAGTCTGACTGCCGGTGAGAGGAGAAACTGTGTCGTCTGCTCCGTAGGGCAGAAAAACCAATGCTTGAAAACAGGTAACTCCCATAGGGTTTGCGCATTAACTCTTGCTGTTCATTTGCATATACCTTTTGAAATTTTCTTCAACTGGGCTGTTTTCCATGACTCTCTTTTATCCCAGAGATTAATGTTTTGGCAACTGTGAGTAAATACACATCATCTGTTTACTAACACAAGAATGTAAAATCACTTTCCCTATTAAAAATAAAAGAAGGAACTTTAATAACAAAACAGCTTGTGTTTGGAGGTCAGCCTTTGGCATGGAAATAGTTCACAGTGAGAAGCGGTATCCTGGAGTGTTCGCATGAAAACTGGCAGTGATTTGACTGAGCTACAAGCCTTCAGAAATCACACCTCACAGGAACAGTAATGTTGAAACAGCTTTTGCCTACAGTTTGGCAGAAAGATAGGCCCCATGTGCATATATGGCTAATTCGGTTCCGTCCCCAGCTTCATCCTGGAGCTACACGGCGGGAGGGAGAGCTCGGATGGCATTTTGAATCAATTCAATATGCCTTTCCAAAGAGAATTGTCTGGTGTCTCCTACCTTGATCCACAGCCTACTGCTGTCAGCTGTAGTTTTTCATTGCCTGTAGTGGACTTTGGATCAGGCCTTGRTGGAAGCCAGGCAGTTTTCAAGGCTGCACAGTGTTGTGTACGGCTGAAGCTGATCTAAAACCCYACACCCACCAAAGCGGATGGTTATGCACTTTCCTTCCCTCTGTGAAGCCCCGGCTAATGCGCATTCGCGCTGCCTTCCTGGTGTTGACACCAGGACCCCAGGGCTACACAGCAAGTCAGATGAGCCTGTCTTCTAGCTTAAACTAATCAAGAAGAAAAAAATGGTTTTCAGCTCATCTCTGTAATCGCTAGCACTGACAGAAGTTGGAGGTAACACTAGCTGAAGCAGAGGGTCGGACGGCAGGACCTGCTTCTGGTGATAATGTGGTCATGGATGGGTTTACCACACAGCAGTCGGGAAGAGGCATCGCTTGTAAGAAAGCTGTGCATTCAGCAAGTCACTGTCTTATTCAAGACTGTTGTTTTTCTGGTTTGAGTTAAATATTGGTATTTTTTTTCTTTTAAGCCTTATCTTTCCTTCTGGTTTTGCAGATACAGTTTCATTCCCACAGTTTACTGTGGACTATCATTTGGATTTCAGAATATCAGAATTAACATTAGAACATGTATAACACTGTCTCATTTTGGCTGCTAGAAGAATGTCATTGAGTTAATCCATTCATCTGCAGCAGCAGCCTGTAAGGTAGCATGTGCCTGTGTGATGTTCTTGTTGTTAGGAACTGCCAGCTTCACAGATTTGCTGTCAGTAGAAATCAGGTTAGATTTTATTTAATTAAACTAGCTTATCTGCCATCCATACTAATTACTGTTGTTCATCTTAACTATGTGCAATTATGTTTCCTTAGAGTTTCACAAATTATTACAAATACAGAAATTCTTAAACTTCATTAATATAAGCACCAGCCTCAAATTCCAATTAAACACATTCCATTAGATTTGTAGCTGGGAATAAAAATATGGATGGGTATGCTGAGTGTCTTATCCTGAACAGAATTCTAGTTGGGGGAATGTTTTATTTCTATATTTGATTTATAAGGAATTTAAAATGTAGCACTACTCTTGGAGTGTGTCTTTTTTTTCATTTTCTGAACAAGACTCTACAAGTTATGCCACAGGGAATGATGACTTGTTCTAAATTAGATCCAGTGGGGTTCTGCAGGGTGAGTCTTATGGGGATAAATGGAAAGCACCAGAATGTGGTTTTACGCATTATATACCTCAGACCACTTATTTACCATTTATCATTTAATCATGTTTACTCTTAACTTCTGCACTTTTCCATTTACTTATTTTTGTTGTTCCTGCAACATAGCTTGTTTTAGTTTACTAGTAAGACTATTTTGTCTGCTGTCACATTGATGATTTAAGTAACTGCACATAGCACCTGTCAATTGTTGCTTGCTTAATAACAAAGCTRTAGTCACGCTTGATTTCAGTTTACAGAGAGGCAAGAATCATTTTGTTTTAGCTCAGTAACTGAGTAACAAGTCGTTTTTAACAGATCATCCTCTGCAGTTGTGAAGATATGATGCTCTGTGTTTTGGTAGACTTGCATGCCAAAATTAACCAGTATCAAGGCAGGTAATATAGAAGATATAGTCCTGTACAATGACTGATCTGAGGGCCTAAGACTTAATGGCTGTGAGGGTAGAAAGAACAAATACCAAGTATTTCAAATGAAGCAAAGTGCACAGGTATCTTTTATAATCAGGTCTGGCAACACTGTGCAGTACAGTGACCCAGAGAGCGCAGAGCGCAGCTAACAGAGGCAGCRAACAGACGCAGCAGTTTGCGCAGCAGTGGTTGGGCTCTGACTAGAACTTGAGGATCTTGTTGGAAGTTGTGGGCTTCCTGAGGACCCCTGAGGACCTAGAAGGTGATTGCTGTGAACAGGAAAGGGGAAGCTAGGCAAGGRCAACTRCAGGARGCCTTGACTTCTCCTRGGAAAAGCTCGTGGGAAAAGCTCTAGCTAGGAGTGGCTGCTGCTAACGAGCTCTCTGGGTTGCCCCTGACCAGAGGGAGTTGGGGCCTTTGATCCCAGTGGCCCTTGATTAGGGCGGTCAAGCACCCTGTGAGTCAGTGCTAGGGAGAGGCCTATATAAGAGCCAGGCCTAGAGCGCAGCTCCCAGAGCGCAGCGAACAGAGGCAGCAGTTTGCGCAGAAGGGTGCGCAAAGGTACCTTCGTTTCTGTTCCCTGTGGTGTACGCTTCCTCAAGTATGGTCGTGACACGCCGCACAGCGTGTTCCCCAGTGGCTGTTGGAGTTGCTGTGTCAGAGGCTGCGACCCAGACCGACCCTCTGCCAGTAGATGCGGCTCTACAGGTCTCAGGCTCATCTTTGAAAGGTCATGGAGAACAGGAGAGGTGCCTGAGGACTGGAAGAAAGCCA
>NW_020451064.1:199311-293011 GCF_003343035.1 Apteryx rowi | reverse complement strand
CCAGACTCTTTTCAGTGGTGCCGAGCGACAGGACGCGAGGCAATGGGCACAGACTGAAACACAGACACTTCCATCTGAACATGAGGAAAAACTTTTTCACTGTGAGGGTGACAGAGCACTGGAACAGGTTGTCTGGAGAGGTCGTGGAGTCTCCTTCCTTGGAGGTATTCAAAAGCCATCTGGACGCAATCCTGTGCAATGTGCTCTAGGTGACCCTGCTTGAGCAGGGGGGTTGGACTAGATCTCCAGAGGTCCCTTCCAACCTCAGCGATTCTGTGACCCCAAACTAGCACCGAGAGGGTTTGCTTTGGAGCCGGAGCACGCTGCTGTGCTGGCACGGTGCTGCCCTCCGGCTAATTGGCTTTGCTGGCTGTGTACGACGTTCTGTGAGGAAGGGTTGATGAAGGCACTTCAGTATCGGAGAAAATTAACAGCTGTGAATCCTGCAGAGGGAGCGGCTCCTCCGTCCCTCTAGTCCTGAAGTGCTAACTGGGGCAGCTCTGGGCTGCAAGCACTGGGTTTTGCGTTCCATTCCGAAATGTTTAAAAGATGCTTCTGTCTTCATCCAGATCTGGAGTACATTTCCGAGGTGGATCTCTTGATTATCGCCACCAAATACACTTCACACCACAGAGTGATCTTGGTGTGCATGAGCTTGTTTCCTTCTGTGAAAATAACCCTGAAGGTAGGCTCCAGGGTCTCACCTAATGCACGCCAGGTGCTTGTGGGGGTTTGGGCTAGAACCAGTCCAGTGTAACATACCCCAAAACACGTATGGTGTGGGCATTGGGTCCTTGGCACTGGCTGTTTTGCCCTGCAGTTTTGCTCTTACTGGCCCACGCAGCAGCAGAAGTCTCCCCAGGACTGTACAAGTCAAACCTGCAGGTCCTGCTGAGAGACAGGATCGATCACTGCTGCTGGGTGAGGGCTCCAGGGGTCGTTCGGGCTAACCACCCTCTTGAAGCATTGCCAACAGTAAGTTGGTCAGCCACAGACTTGTCAGGTCTTTAAAATCTCTGAGGACAGAGGTTCACAGCCGCTGGGGGCAGCCTGCTCCAGTGGTGCACCTCCCTCCTGGTGAAAAAGCTTTTCCCAATGTCCAACCCGAACCTCCCAAGCTGTAATGCGTTGTCAGGGCTTTCGTTACACCACCTATCACTGCCGAAAAGAGTTTGGCTCCATCATCTTGGTAACAGCCCTAGAAGTAGTTGTAGGCTGCAGTTGATCCTCCCTTAGACCAGACTCCTTTGCTGGATTTAACTAGCGCAGCTCCCTCAACCTCCCCTTGCAGGCCCTGAGCCCTTGGCTCCGGCCATCTCGGTGGCTGCTCCGGTTTCCTCCACAGCCTCCTGATTTGGGGTGCCCAGGACTCTAGTGCCGAGAAGAGGAGGGCAAAACTTCCCAAGAGGGAGGTGAGGAGAGAGGGAGCGAGGCCACACTCCTCCTAATGCAGCCTAGGACAGGGTTTTCCTTAATTGCAAAGAGAGCACACTGATAAATACACGCTTTGGATGTATAAGGCTGTGTACTACAGTTTGAGGATCGTGTCTTGAGTGGCAGGTCCACACTCAGGAAGCTTACAACAGAGCAAGGAGTTGACCAAAACTTCTGGGCCATTCTTTGTTTTTAGAACACCTTAACGTATTTAGTATACTTTAAAATATGAAATCATAAATACCTAAAATTGTTACCCTTAGAGATGATATTTTATGAAAATTACTATGCTTTCCATGTTTTTTCCTCACCAAAGGTTTGTGAAGGAAGAGCTGTGGTAATTCAGATAAATGGGATTAAACTAGTGGCTGTACTTTTAAGCCTTTGTGGTACGGCCGTTTTACCTTGATGCAGATTTCACACGAAATAACTTTTCTGGGGGTGTTCTGGGTTGTTGTTTGTTTTTAATGAAAACATTGTGTTGGAGTAAAGGGAGAATGGAGGAAGTCTGCAGCAGATACCTACCCTGATTTCAGTCAAATCACAATGGTTTGTCCAAGTGTCTCTAATCTAAGGATCTTTGTCAGTACACTTTACCTTCTGCCTTTGAAGCATTTTCACAGTAAAGAATTGTTTCTTATTTGTTAATTGTATTGCCATGGATTAAATGAATTAGTGTTTTCTGTTTGTAAAGAGAAATGGTAATTATACCATGCATTTATGTAATGTTTCAAAGCTATTTTAAAGTAGGATATTAAGAATATTAAGGATATTAAGAATTTAGTCTAATGAATTAAATTACAGATTTCACACTCTTCTAGAATTGTCAGAATAAAAAAAATATATAAATCTGTGACCATGATTCTATAAGCRAACCACTGGCTCAGTTAAACGTATCAACCGTGGCACTGGTTAGCAAAACATGGTTAGATTTGTACGGACATCTCTGGCTTACAGCAAGAGGATGGTTAAATCAATTCTAACCTACTCTTTCATTTCAACACAGTTTGACAAGTATTGCTCTAACTGCAGTTGATGTTCTCCATCATTCATAAGTTAACACTGTTTTATTTTTCATCATGTGGTACTTGGATCTAGTTGTTTACAACAGTTATATTTTATTTTCGAAAATAACTTAGCAACAGCATCATCCTATCATGTCTTAACTCAGTCAATACTGACCACACTGTAGACCTAGCAAAATTCATCACGTCTTAACCTTATTTGGAGAGACAATAAAATCTATTATCTATGCAAGATCTTGTTACTAAACAATCAAATATACTTCGGATTTATTAGTATGTTTTCTCAGTGGTAGGTTTAATATAARTGTGTTCAGATTAGCTTGGACATAGAGAACTTTAATAATAATTTGGGCACCTTGTTGCCATATTGTACTTTGTTATCAACATGCATATCTTTTTGCATAGTGAAAATAACATGAAGGTGTCTGAACTGTGCATTTAGTATGATAGTGGAAATCACCTGGACCAATAAATAAGATGCTAATATCAGCTGCTTTCCTTTTAAGATACTATGAGATTAAAGATGGTGAAGAATGTGCTAGCATTTGACACTTAGAAATAAATTAATCTTTTGTTACACTAAATGTAGTAATCAATCCCATCTTTGGTATATCTCTTCGTTCTATGGTGTTTCTAATCTGTAAAATTCAGCTTCCTGAAAATTAAAGTCGAGCTGATAAAGAAATTTTGACTGCAGAATTACAAAATTAATTTGGCTGAGTTTTACTGAAATGTACTGCAATACTAAGGTGTGTATTAAGCCTAATGTTGCACATATAAACATATTTATGTGAAATATGACAAAGTACAACATACAGTTTGGAAATGTAAATCCCAAAACTTTCATCAGGGGTGTGTGTGCTTTAAAAGCTATTTTTGTGTGATAAATCTGTATCTGTGATTAAAAGAACACAGTTCGTGTAAATATTGTTAGTTATATCTTTTTCCCCACGCAGACACAATAGCAGAAAGGAGTGCTCTAAGAGAACATGTGTATCCTAAGCTGAGGGAATTCTGCAGGGAAAACTATGGGCTGGAATTTCAGGTAGGTTTTACTGTATTGAATCTTCTGTTACGATAAATACTATTTCTTGAAATTAACTCTGTTTAGAACAGACAATATTTTTAAATATTGTAATTGTCACATCATTGGTAAAATAGAAAATTACAAAAATGTGTTTCATATGTTAATTGTACTGAATTGATGTACTTAAACTATCTTTCAGGAAGATTTGAGGTAAATTCTAAGTAAATGAAAAAATTCTACACAGTTCTGCCATACAATATTTCACTGGTAGTAAGAGCAATACAGCAACAAACTGACAACTTTCACTTTTGAAACTTAATCAAACCATCCTTATTTTAAATATTCAAAGTATTTAAGACGAAATAATATTACATCTGAATTACTGTGCTCCACTTCCAGAAACTCAGGTTAATGTCAGCCCTGCAACCTATTTTTGATTTAATGGACTCAGCATTTAAGTCATAATATCTCTGTATTCATAGAATAGTTACTGCTCTATGTATGGGTTTGTTTTCTTCTGTAATATGGAAATTAATTTAATCAAGAGAATATTGAAACTTTCATTACCAAAATTAATTGAATGTGGAACACTTCATTAAAATTTCTACTGTGATTGCGTAATATGGAATTTGCTTCCTTCACTGTCAATGGTAAAATTCCCTATTGCATTCAGTGGATTTTCAAGTTTTCCCTTGTGTTACAGAAAACAGTGACTCATCCACATCTTTGGTAATAGCCAGTTAGTAATAAATAATTACATATGACTTTAAATACATGAATTTGACATCACAGTTAAAGTCAGCGGTACTTTAAGTCAGGTATATCCTGTCCAATAAAGTCAATTAAAATAATCCCGTTTATGTCAGCAAGCCTGGAACTGGCTCTCTGATAAGAGGAACAAATGCATTATGAAGTGTTGTAAAAATGTTGTTCAGTTTTTCCAAAAATTCTACTTCTAAATCTCCAACCCTTCCTAGCATGCTAGTATTACATGCCAGATCACTGCTCCCAAAAACCTAACTCTTCAGAGTATAAAAACATTGTTCTTCCTTGAAAACAGCTAATGCCTATTAGACAACATCCTCTTCCTCGTGGTAGATTATTCTTGATGTACATGCAGCTGTTTTTTAATCAAAATAGCAAGTTCCTGGATATTTGGTCTTAATTCCCTGAGTCACAGTGGAATTGCTGAATCTGCATGGTGGTAAAATCCAGCATGATTTTAGATTATGGCTATACAGGAACTTCATCTTAAGGTCCTGGCTGATCAGCTGATTGGGGAGTCTCAGCTGCAGTGCTACATGAAAGGAATATCAAAAGAAATTTAAATGATAAAACATTTTTCTCCTTTTAGTACCATATGATATTCATGGGAAATGCTGATATAAGTTCTTTCAGTATCTTTATTTCTCAGCCATCTTTGAGAAGACATCTCAGTGACAGAAGGGAAATGTCTCCTCTAAATAGCTCATAATGCACTGAGTTCTTTGTGGGAGAAAACCTGTCTATTTTCAAATGAACCATAATGTAGTCTCTAAGGGAGGACTAATTAAGTTTACCCTAGCTGATATTCATGGAAGCAAATCATTTTACTATATAGTTTCAACACCAGGAGAATCCTTATGTGGGATGAGGTCTGAGAGACAACCCCACTGACACATTTCCAAAAATGACTGGGAGTTATCACATTAATGCAGAAGCAAAGTAGAAAAAACTGTACAAAAAATTGCCAAGGAAAAGAAGTAAAGCATTTTGGAGAAGGCTCTCAGGTAGACTTCATCAAAACATCTTGTTTTGCCTTTTCCATTCCTGATGTATTGTTTTTTATGTTAGCATGCAAAATCAAGGATGTTATATTTTAGTGCAATGGTGTCCAGAAAGTAGTATGTACTTTTCAGATACAAGGATGAATTTATATACCCCTATACAGAGCAGAATAATTAACTTTTCATCCTGCTAAATAGTCTCAGACTGACCAACCATGGACTACCTTTTGTCTGGCTACCACACAGGCATTATAGTATAGGGTATCCTTAAGACCCCCTCTTTTTGATAAATCATGACCTAAATGAAATTCATTCTAATTGCATTCAGTGCTCCAGTTTTCACTGAATCATCCAGCTCCACTGGTATGTGTTTCAGTTGCTGCAAAGTGTGAGATCTGTCAGGCATCCTAAAGTCGGTGGGTGCTGTTACGGAACATAAATAGCATGTGTGTGGAAACAGAACGCAGCGTATTAATTCCATCTCTGGATTTGTTTCCTCAATGGACTTTATTTTCCATTCAATCAGAAAATATTCCTGAAAAGCAGGTGTTGGTTAAGACAGAGACAAAGTAAGGTGGGGAAAATAATTCCAGAATGCTTGGTATTTCATACCTGAAATACTGTATTTTTAGGGGAAGACAGAGAGGCTAAAGAAAGTAGTAGTAATGGAAGAATTTTGGAGGGTAACTAACAATAGTTAATTCATAGCATTTTCCACTATATGATATATACTAGAAAGAAATTGGTATTTTCACATGACAATGAAATTGGTAGAGTTTTGTTTTTAAGCCAGTCATGAAATAAGAAAGATAAAATTCTTCCCTTTAGTAAGAGAAAAATGAACAACCTATGAAATTCTAAGCTTGGTAGGACAAAAGCTTAAGTAAGCAAAAGAAAACACTGAATCATGAATGAAAAGTCTGTTTTTAGTGGCCAGTGTGGAATTAAACTAGACTAGGKTCAGTCCACCTTGTGTAACTAGTTCCTGAGCAGAACACACATCACCTCACCTTGACAACATTATTGAAAGTTAGGGTGCATGTTTGTCAAGCAGTGTTTCCAATTATAAATAAAAGTATWCTTTAATATCAGACACAGTTGTCTTCTTGCTCCATTTCCATTTTTTGGAAAAAAAAAATATTTTAGTCAGCATAAAGAATAACTGATAAGCCCCTCACTTTGAAATTCTTGGTGCCTTAAGAGGTTTGATGGCGAAAGTATTTTATCATGCAGGACAAAATTATAACACATTAAGATACTATGCGCCAAAATTGTGATACAATAAAAATAATCTATAACCTTGTGACACACAGAAGGTAGGGGCTGAACCCCAACCCCAATATTAGCTATTCCAGAGAATTTCATCTTCACATTTACAGAGTTATCTGATCTCTGAGCAGCTAATCAAAACAGAAATTCTTGTTGAGAAAAAAATTGAGCAGCACAATAAATTCATTCAACTACTAATTCAAATGTCTGACCTTATGCTAAGATTCTCTAACTTTATGACTATGATACTTATGCTCTATACATTGTTCAAATAATCAGACAGCTGAATACAATACAAAGTTTAGTAATAAAGTCATAAAGATAAGTAACAGAAGGGAGAGTGGGGAAAAAGGGAACAAGTCTTTTTTTTTTTTTTCTAATGAGACTAAAAGGAGAAAAAAATCCATGAAATTGAGGGAGATGGGAAAGCTACTTGAGATGGAATCGTTTTAAAGCAGAAGCCTTGTGTTCCAGCAAAATTTTGGAACAGAATTTCTGTACAGAAATAAAGATATGAAATGTATTTTCTTGGCAGTGTGATCTACAATGCATTTCATACCATGGGCTATTTAACACATCATCAGTCAGATGGCACATTACCTGTCATGTTTGACAATTTTGTTTCTAATCCAGCAAACACTGACATGGGTCCTTAACTTTTCTGCCAGAACTATCCAGTGCGATTGTTGGTAATAAAATTAAACACGGGCATAAATACTTGTAGGATTAGGTCTTAAACCTCATCGTTTATTGTTACGAGAAATTTCCGAAGGAGATTAACCTGCTGTAAAATGGTGAATTTAACTTTTATATGAACCCCTTATTAGTTCTTATATTAGATCTTCAGATTGATTTTATAATCTGTTTAGACAACAACCAGTTTTGTGGATCAGTTCCTGACTGCAACATCAAAGTGCTCCTACGGTACAAATAATACTATAATAAATAATATTGTAATATAGCTGTGTCTCAGTGCAGATTGATTTTATTTTAAAACTATCCATTTGGACTTTTTTGTACAAGTTACATATGTTATTAACAATCAGTAGTAGCTTAAATTAGAGAGTATTAGCATGTACCAGAAGTTTTATGCCAAAATTAAGAAATGTATGCATACGATCCCTATTCTTTTAAATTCAGTTTCCTACAATAAGAATTTTTCAGTCCTTGCAATTTAAATGTGTAGTGAAACCAAACTTCATCACTTAATTTCTTTAAAGAAGCTTAACAGCCATATTCCAGTTTCTTCTAGGAATTTATTTGCAACTTATTACCATCACAAAACTGAGTCTGTAGCTACGAATGAAAGGCTGAACAGCAAGCTATCTRCCACTGCCTATCTATGCAATCTGTGCTTCCAAAGTAATAAAGAGCAACCAACAAAGGAAATACGATATTACAGGAGTGCACATATTCTTTCTTTTGGGCCACGTGCACAGGATGATTTTATATCCTGTGGATACAAAAGACACGGGGTGCCAAGTCCTGGTCCTGCCTGATCCCCAGCCAAACTCCCATTAATTTCCATGAAGCCAGGATTTTATCCATGCGCTTGCCATTATTGCTACTTATCCGTTATTTGTAGTTTAGTAGCACATAAAGACTGCCTCAGATCAAGATCTTGTAATGTTAATCTCTGTACAAAAATATGAATACAAAATGAAAGACTGTCCCTATCCAAAAGTATCTATAGTCCAAACAAAAAAATCTAGGAGGGAAAATAGTCTTGAATGGCTGTTCACCTAAGACAACCCTGCCAGGCTGCATCAGGACCGGACATAGGACTCGCAGCCTTTTACAGGACAGCAGACCAATGCTGAGCAATACACACAATGGTGGCAAAGTTAATTTGTAATTTGATAGGTAGAAAAGGCATAGGATAAATTAACAATGTTGCATATTGATTTTCAGGTTATAGACTTATACTGGGGAGTTGAAGCAGATGAATGGGACAGTCCTGAGCTGCAGAAGACTCGTATGAAGCTGTTAGAAGATTGCTTGAAAACTTCTGCAGGTCCATGTTTTGTTGTGGGTATAAAAATAATGTTTTACTTTAAAGCAAAAATATGTTATTAGCCATCCTAACATGAGTGGCATGTGTAACAAATGTATTCTGTTTTTCTTTCTAAAATATTTGATATTCTTTGCTGCACGCTTATTATACTGCTGCTAATGGTTTTCCTACACAGTGCTGCAGATTGTCAGTGCTTATGCAGCGTTAGTGGGGAGGAAGGAAGGACCTTACCTGGCCGGTCCCCAGTAGCAAGAGGTGTTTAGAAACCACCAGGTGTGACTGAACTGCCTTCATGCAGGGGAAGGATGGACTGTTTGTTTAAGGAGACCACCAGCGATTAATTCTTGGTATTTCTCGCAAATGCATTATGGCCTGGCCTGGAAGGGCTTGGTTATAAAAGCACAGCAGCAGGCAAGGGCTATCTGCTATGAGCTACCCTTTGCTGTGGGGTGCGGCAAACCTGGGAGAAATTAGGATGGCGTGTATTAGAGGGTCAAAAGACTGGAGGCCAGTGGCATCCTGAGGAGGCTGTGATTTTCTTTTTTTTTTTTTCCCCTTACTTTCCACCTCCTCTTGACTGTTGCCAGAAAAAGTGTTGCTTTTAGTGTTCTTCAAGAGTCAGCAAAGCTGGCAAAAAGGGTTCATCTTCACTGGCTTTTCCTATTAAGTCTAAAAGAGAGACTGAAACACCTTTACAGAAGTGGTTTATAAAGCTTTGTGTATTGCTTTGAATGGTGGAGAGTTATTTTTCTATGGACAAACCTCATGTTTTACATCAAGCTCAATAGACAGTGTCCAGCCATTCCTCATAGCTTTTTCAGCTGAAGTAATATGGATTTATGAAGTCATGCCAAACATTGTGTAGGGTTCAATAACTGAAAAGGCACTGAGAATAGACTGTATATATTAAATTCTGCCAGGTATGCTTTCACTCTTTCCAATGAAWCATATACAATAGATTTTGCTGTCACTGATTTTATATTAACTATATGATTCAGGATAGTACAAAATTTTATTTCACTGTGGTGCTTAGAAAGATTTGTGCCATGTTTTAAGGTGAACATAAGTAACTCAAAAACATGTTTTAAGAGCAGTTTAGTGCATGGTATACTGACTGTATTAATTTTTGATGCATAGACAGAAATATACTGATTTTTGATAAATGGAATACTTTTTCCAACTTTTTAGAGAAGCATAACCTTTTTGTCTATTAAGAATAAGGCTTTTTTTTTTTTTTTTTTAACTTTGTGGGTAGATCTAGATCTAACTCTAATGAGACTGGCTATTTAGTGTTATAAACAGCATATCTAATAGCTTCCGTTAAAGCACCAAAGCAAACAACCAAGAGATTTGGGAAGAATTTGGATTTATTTTGTATATGAGAGGAATTATGTGAAAGAGGAACTTTAATGAAAGTACAAAAATGACCCCAGTGAGTAAGATTTGCTATGACCAAGGATACTTCTCTTGAAGAAACATATTTCTGACTACTATTCTAAGATGTATTTAACTCTTTATCAGCTGTCTTGAGTCTCCATCATTTTAAGAAGTAAATGGGGGATATGCAACAATAATTTTTCTATGCATAATTGTAGGACTGCAAAGATATTAGGAAAAGTGTTCAGCTAAATAAATTTCTGTAAAAACTTTGAAGGACATCAGCAGCTTTCCTTTGACAGATTTAATTCCATAAATTAATCTTTCCCATTATGCCCCAATCAGATGCAAAACATATTCTATCTGTCAAGCATGAAAGACCATACTAAGGAACCACTTTCCTAAGTTCAGTACGAAGTAGCTGAAAGACAGCTATAAGAAGAAGAGTGCTTAGAATAGTTTAAAGAACTGATAGCTCCACAAGTCACCCAGAACTACTAGGAAAAAGTTATTGAAGTGATAAAGCCAAACTAGAGCTACTGCAAGTTGCAAAAAAAGTAGTAAATCCTAGGATTTTCAGCCTGAAAATAGAAAATACGAGAATATTTGGAGATCTAGGATTTATTTTTCTGAACTTAAATGTCACTTTGCATATACCATCAGCATAGTATTTATAGCATAAAGCATCTTAAGGATAAGTTTCTAAAACAGGCTCTAGCATAGATTACAAGGACACTAATGTCTTCCATCATATGTTAGAATCTAACATTTCGACCTGAATCTTTAGATGTTTGATTTAGTGGAAAGTATTAAGATCACACCTTTGCTATTCCAAATTTTCCTTTCTTGTATTTGCTAAAAAATAWTTTGGAAAAGGTAGCTGTATTTAGATAAAAGGGAAAACTAACTGAACTGAATTTCTTAGACTTGTCATAATGAGGAAAAGAAAAGTTTTGAAAAAACTGCAAGTCCTMGTTTTGTTTTTTTAAATGAACAATTTTAAAGATTTAAGTAAAAACCTGGAATTCTGTGGGTACAGAGAAGGTACTGAAAGGGTACAAAACGCTCCATCTGCTGCGAAGGCTACAGATTGTTTCTCTCCATGGCAAGGATTAGACAAAGAGCAAGCTGTAGTGTGTGGTGTTCTGTGAAAGTTGTATTTTTATCATGCCAGTACAACCGTCTCTCTCGCTCCCCCGTTTCATTCACGTACTTACACGAGCSTGTCATTTTGATTCAGAGCCGTCTGGCACAGAGACTGTCCTCACTCCAATGCCAGACAGATGTCAGGGTGACAATACAGGTTAAATTATCATCCCAAGATCGGTACTGATCATGGCCAGGATTCATCCGTTATGGATCTTGTCTCCGGCTGGACTAGACACCCTTAACAACCAGTGGAGAGGTACAGGTACCTCCACTTGTATCCAAGTCATCTCCTGGAGCTGGTTTTCCATTGACAGCAAGTAAAAACTAGCCAATGAGACTACTGATTTAGGAACCTAAGTACAGCACTTGATATTAATTAAGGCCTTTAGCTATTTAAAGTATTGTTAATATGTAGTGGTTATTTGTAGAATGAGTTTACTCTTTTATTGGCATTGCCTAACTAATACTCCGGTTTAAACAATTGAACGTGCCCTCGAACAGATGCAAAAACTGGCCAGCTTCTCTACGTGTTCTTTTAGAACTTACCTTGCCATTATAACATGTGGGTGCGCTCCGCCACCTGTGCCGCTCCACGCGGTCTCTGCCTGAACTGATGTCCTTGCAGGACTGGGTCCTGTAAGTTTTGAACTGAAAGGGAGAAATGGAAATGAAATTTTAGTTTGTCACCTGTAGCAATTTGCTGTATTATGTATTATATATTATTATTGTTATATATATTATATATTGCTAAAAGCCTTGCATTTCAAAATGCAAGGGAAAATGCAACACTGAATTATAGCACTGACAGAATAAAATACTAATAAAGGTGCTTTTTCTGCCTTTAAAACTAGGGATAGCACTGAAATTCATATTTCTCGCTACTTAATGCATTTAGAGGATCTTAGACCAAGATGCAGGTAACAAATTTTCTTTTTATAAAAAATAATCAGATTAAGAAGTTCATCAGGTGTTCCCTTTCACTGTCTGAAGAGAATACTTAATTAGCCTGTAATCTTTGCTTATAATCTCTGTTTTGCATTACTAATGATAGTCTTCCAAAACATGGCAAATAGTTGAAGTTATTTTCTTATTCACACCAAGATACAGAGCAAAGGAGACTATCCTAATGGAATTATTGTCAATACAGAGGAAGGACGAATACCAAATTTTAGCCACCCTCAACATGAACTTTGAGGTTACCCAAGTACATTTTGAATGTATAATTATGAGAGTGCAACCTTTGGCAGGTGTTTGTGCAAAAAAGTACTGGTTCCTTGTCTCGGGGGGGGRAAAAAAAACATTCAAAAAAAAAAACCATGGTAAAATATGGGAGGCCAGCTCTTGGCAATTCAGCAAAATCATATAGGTAAAGCAAAATCCTGAGTGGAAAAAAAATAGCATGTTGAATTTATTTATCCCCAAGATTTTTTTTCTGTTTTATCCTATATTAATGCTGTATGTTCAGCTTTACTTACTTTCTCTTGTTAAGGTCAGCATACTTTTAATAGGATAAGGAGGAATACCGCCTAGACAGATGATAGATTACATGCATAAAATTGTAATGAGAACCTGTCTGAAACCAGTGCATTCTATTCAGATATATTTATACCAAAAAAAAAAAATTGATAACTTTAATGCAATTTGGAGTTGACCAACAGTAAGGATGAGGGACTGATTTTTGAAGCAGAATTGACTGCTAATTCTGAAGCAAAGTAACTGAATCAAATAACGGAAATCATTGAGTAGATTTGGCAACTATCTAGAAATTAAGCACATAAATACATCTATGAATCCAAACTGAGCTTCCATCTGTGATAGGTATAAACCTAAGAGATTTTTGCCACCCATAATTGAAATCAGCTGCTCCAAAGAATAGTAGAAGCTTTTTCTACCTCCTCTGCTCAGACCTTGCAATTTACATTATCACTCTGAAATTATTGACAGTTTGTTGTTAATTTGAGCATTAATGAGTTATTAGACAAACCCAAGCATTATAAAAGTAGGATCCTAGTAGGAATTTAAAAGTATGTTAGCAATTTACAATATTTGGCATGTCCTTAAATCACCCTGCAATTAAAGATGAGATATGGTAAAATCAAGGAGATGGTACGGGTGATAGGTACATTTCAGAATTTAATTTTCTCAAGAAAACAGATTTAGATTATAGTTTTTAAGTGAGGGGAAATAGATGGAACCAGACCCAGAATGCACAACAACCCACCATTCCCAATAAAATATATTCCAAGAAACAAATATCATAAACTACCTAAGTCTGAAATTAAATTTTCTTCTAACTTAGAATCTGATTCAAAACCCATCCAAATAAGAACTTGTACTAACATAAGTCGGTTTGGGTTCATATAGCATATCAGGAATGGCTCCATAGGACTTGTTGGCATTCATCTGAAGTAAAGTAGATGTCTGAGGACACTAATCCTGTTTTGGAATGGACTAGGCCAACTGGGACGACTTTTCTGCAAATGTTTAAGGAAAGCTTTGCATATTTTTTAAACCCTTCAAAACCAGAAAAAAGTGATTAAACCTTAAAGACATAGCATGTGACTTTCCCTGCAGCAACCCTGGGTCTGTCTCTTCCACAGTCTCCAGACTAACAGGCAAAGGGTGTGTATTTTCCATTTTTAAAACATATCCATTGAAAATATCCAAAAGATTTATTAAGCAGTATCTGCATGAACATAAAAACTGCAAGTTTTTCAATTGTTTCTTGATTTAGTCTTAAAAGACTCTTGCATTTTCAACCTATGCAAGACTGTATGATTTTCTTATAAGTCACTGCATTTCTTTTTCTTGACATAGAGTTCTTGGTGCTGTCTTCTAAAAAGGTTAAGTATTATATTTAAAACAAATAACCATGTTAGTGTTAACAAGATTTGTATAAACTCAAATTTGTATCATTCTATGTATAATATGTGGAGGAAGAAATAGGCTGCCTGAGATTTGAGATTTATTTTCTCTTGACCTTCAGAATAGCTTTTTCAAACCATCTCCTGAGATAGTGTTGTAATCAACTAGATGTAATGATCTGCTCTACGAATGAAACAGTAGATCAGAAAACCAACGTCAGCTATACTGTACACGTGAGAAAAAATAATAATCCTAAAACTTACAGTTCTATGTAAAGCAGCATCATACCTTACTGTATTTAGCAGGCAGCTGATATGTTCGAAGGGAGCTCTTAATCTATTGCTCACAGCTAGCAGATAAACCTTCCCTTTTCCCAAATACGCAGTGTGACTACTGGAACCCTTTGGTTCTCCAGAAACAGTCCGGACACAACCCCTACCCACAAAGTAACTAGCTCACTTTCCAGTCTGAATATTGGTAAATCCAGCTAATAGTAGCTGGGTCTTTTTTAAAAAAATAATCAGAGTGTATAGTTTTACAGGATTTTTTCTTCAAGAAAAGATACTAACATACAAAGTAAAATAGGAGAAAGTACGAGTGTTCTATCATCTTGTGAGGCTGCTCTGCATCCATAAGTGGTACTTCCAAGGTATTGCTTCTCTTTTGTTAAAACATTTGCTTTCAGTGCAAGGTGATTTTTCAGAGTTACTGTTCTGTTAGTGTGCCATGTAGCAGCTTAGTATGGTGTGCTACTTTCTTTCCTAACTGGAAAACCTTACACAATTTTTTATTCCTTTTAACCTGGAAAAAAATAAAGCAGAGAACCCTTGCTTAGAACACTATAGAGACTACAAGTATTATGAATAAGCTCTTTGTTCTTTTCAAGTACTTTGCATAGTATAGAAACTGTTTAAAAAAATACAGAATACTGGTGCTACTCATTAGCTGAAAGAACAGTGCATCACCTGGCAAAGTCCTATTGCAGAGCATATACGCTGCCTCTCAGTCATGGCAGTCGTACCATCGCATGGCATATGCAATACAGTGGTTTTATTGAGATTAATGTCATGACCTGATGTTCTTTGCTATCTTTCATTCATTTCCATGGAGACTTGCTACAGATTTTTCAAACATCTGGCTAATGACTTGACCTGTTACCTGCAGGCAGTATTCATAGATTTGCCTGTACACTTACCATTAATTTTAGGCCTGATTACCTTTTAGTTAAAAATAAGTGGTAGAAAAGACATGAGGATGCCTAAAAAAAGCTGCTAAATCTAAGGTTTTATTTTGACCTATTTCACTTTTGAAGAAGTATAGTAAATGAAAGGTAAGAGGATTTGTAAAGGTGATTTTTTTTTAATCTATATTTTAAATTGAAAGCTAATAACGGGTAGTATTGAAGAACAATAGTTTTTGAAATATGGCAGTTGTGAACATGACTTTATGAAAGGGTGGATTTATATGTATGCTGATTAGGGGTAGCATTCTCAATGCAATACTTGGTGATATGGATTGACTGTAAGGCTGTTGGTACTCTGAATAATTGAAATAATGTTGATTTTTCATAAGCCACAACCTTTATCAAGTGTATACAGGATGTGGTTTATGAAGCCAAGGAAAGCTTTAATCTCTGTTATCACAGTGCTTGCTTTAGTCTGTCTCCTCTTGATAGACATCACTAAAAAAGGAATAAGAGTGGAAATAATAAAATTAATATTTTAAGGTACCCAACTAGTGATGTCATGGATTTTTTTAACTACAGATAAAATGCTTGCATTTCTGAGCATAATTCCACATATTTGGAACGCTGAGAAAAGAAATAATATTAAAAAAAAAAAAAGAAAATCCGAGGAGTGTTGCAGTGAAGATTTTGATAAAGAAACAATACAAAACCACTTTACTTTTTTTGTTGGTTTATGAGGAAAATGTTCCAAGCCAACTGAATGGCTACAAAGTCAAAATCTAAGTCAAGTACTTACTTGACTTTTTTGAAAAGTTTTGAAAATAATATCTTAAGTTCCAAGAAAACATTCGAATTTTTGCATGAATAATCTAAGTCAAATATAGAAAGAACAGGAGAGGAGGAGGAGGAGATCGTTATTTTGAATTTTAATTTAGCACATAGTCATCATTGTGAAGCCTACAATGCTGCTATAAACTTGCATCCACTAGTTTTATTGTATCAAGTCATCTTAACTTTTGCTCATGTGTTATTTTTTTCTTTATATAACATTTTTCTGTCCCACTACCATTGTGAGTTCTCCTTAGATGCTCTTTGTGTTCTTCAGACTGGATGAAATGGTTTCATCAGCTGAARTTCCTAATTATGCCCTTCAGAAGTTGCCAAATTATGGCATCAGTCACAACCAAAGTTATTAAAATGCTTTAACTTACAGTAATCTCATTTTCATTCACTAAATAATATTCTAAGTAATTAACATTCTCCGTGTTTGGTCCATGAACAATAGCAATTTTACATTATTTAGAAAGATTTGCTGTCCCTCCTTTAAAAAAAAAGACAAGACTTTAATCCAGGATTGGATTGCCAGTCAGCCAGCACACATAAGTATCTGAAAAATCAGCCTACCAGCCCCTTTTGAGGGGTAGTTCAGAGTCTAGCGTGAATATGATTAGTTAGCATGAGCACAGTACGACTGTTTGGAGATCACATTGTGCCTGTGAAAACGGGCTAACCCTGTGCAGAGGCAGCTGGGGTGTGTTTCTGTGGGGAAGCCTTGCCGAAGAGGATCGTGCGTTCATTGTCACTGGTCCTGACTGGTGCGTTGAACCAGACCTGGGTCCAGCCCTTCACCAGCCCATTCAGGGAATCGTAGCTGACTTTGGGTATCAGACCGTGAGCCGATGTCCCTATCTAAAATGCTAGTTCCCGCAGTTCTCCACTAGTTTTCCACTCATCATATTTGCTCAGTGCTTTCTTCCTCCAACCGTGGACTGACAGAGCCTTAAGGCCTCTTTTGCTTCAGTTCAGTTTCTCTGGAGCTCCTTTCCAAACATTTTACTTTCTCTCCTCAACCATTACTGCAGTTTAGGTTAGTTCCTCTCATAGATCCTGCAACTATGTTACTGTACTTTGTAGCCTCCTCCAAATTAATAGTAATTTAATAATCCATGAAAACGGTTCCTCCCCTTCCGCCATGTGAAGGGTAAGAAACATGCATACAAATCATTTATGAACATATAGAAATGCTTGATACTTTTACATCAGTCAGTGTTTTCTGAGCAATGGCTCAGAAACAGAGTATTGCTGTGAAATGGGCTGCACCTTTACCTAAACACTGCTGGTACTGTTTAGGAAGAAAAATTATAGTCTTACTGTATGTGTCTCTTCTTGCCCAAGGACTTATCTAATAATTTCTTTTCACCTTTGAAGGATTAGATATCAATTTTGTGTTCAGAGAATACCAGCCATCGGTTTTCCCAGATAACAAGCCCTGAAACCAACGCTAGTCAGCTTAAAAAGAATGTTTTGTTAAAACTGGCAAATAAGCACACAAAAATTGTAGATAAGTCATCAAAATCCAGAAACAAGCCAACATAAATAATATTCCACATGTACTTAATGTTGATCTGATGTTACATCAGAAAAGCACATACAAATGAAAGTGCTTCCCCTCCCAGGATGTGCCTCAGGCCTGATTGATAGCAAGGCTAAYTCTGGAGGAAAACTGATCAGATAGTGCTTATATGGCACCATCCTCTGCAACTACAGAGGTTTGGCTAAGGCTTGCTCTGTTTTGCCCATATTGGAGCTCCTGGTTTGCACTACCTTGTCTATTCTAGGATTACCATTATTTTTTGAAATGGAAAATAGCCGGTCTGTTTCTCTGCATGGACTAATATTCAGTGTCTTCCAAAAGAAATCTATCCCTTTGAGCCCTGTTTCTCTTCAGCTGACAATATGTATCAGAAAGAAGCATAACCATTACTGAGCACAATTTGTCTGTAAGCATGGGCAAAACCATCTAAAAAAAMCCCCAAGCAACCAAACAAAAATTTATAGGTCAAATTAGCTCTAAGCAAGGTTGTTACCATCACTCCTAATATGCATCATCCTCTTACTTCACATATCAGTAATGTAATCGCCAATGAAAAGTTTCTATTCAGATATCAGTCATAGCTCTTCCTTTAGCAAAATCATAAGAAGTTTGACTTTCTAAAGCCAGCATTCCTAGTACATTTAATTTTTTTTCTGCTGGTGAAAGCATCTGTTGGAGTCTTATGTAGCTGACACTGTAACTGTAAAACATTACATTTGAAATATTTTTTTCCTGTTCACCTCATGCCCAAAATATATCCATTTCAAAAATAATAAAAGTGCATTGCAGTGCTGCAAACTCCACTCTGTCTCATCTTTAACATGGAGGTAGCATCTCTGTATTAACAACAGAGTACTGCTGTGAAAGGGGCTGCACCTGCACCTTTACCTAAAAGGGAGGCTGACAGTTCATTTTCTCCAGTTACTCAGGCTTCAGCAAATCAGTGACAAAACTTCCAGTTGCCCTTGTCTGAGGGGGAATAGTGCTCCTTTTGAAGAAAGGCTTCAGCTCTGTGGCTTCCCAAGAGTTCTTTGCATTAAATGCTTTCTTTAAAGTTATATTATCTCCTTAACATATTAAAAGACAAGTGCTTTATTCTTTCTTCTTTTTGTGTATTCTAAATTTAAATTAGAAAATGATTTCCTATGTCTGCCGAGTCACGTAAAGTATGCAGTGCATAGGATGGAGTACATAAAAGTAACCATTTAGCCTTGCTACTTCAATTTAGCTTCCTTTTCTCAAATCCATATGATTTATTGTTTAAACTGTGGTTCAGCCTCCTCAAGTCAATGGCAGATCTTTCTCTTCATGGTCCTATTCCCCCATGAATAACCATCCAGATTTTTACCACTGTTGCCTGTTTCACTTCAAAAGGAAGAGATTCCCCTTCCTGACCTCCCCCGCAGTCCTATCCAGAAACAGTCTCACTCCTTGTCTTTGCTTCTCTTCACCCCTTTTGTTTTTATGGAGATAAGCTGTCATACATAAGGGACACAAAATGAGATAAAATAAAAACAAACTTTATTAAAACTATTTACTGAGCTACTATTCATCGTATTGAAAGCTTTGCAACAGCACATTATCTGGAGTGTTCGCAATTACCTGACAAAAGATGAATTGAGTAGAAGTTGAGAGTTCCAGTTACTAGAAATCCCTGCTTGACTTTGGCCCTAGGGCACAATACACCTCCTTGCCCATGACAAGAAAGCTGAAAGATACTAATGGAGCTATATTTTTTTAATGCATCATTTCCTTCTATTGTTGGAGGAGAAAGATTTTTTTAAAAATCACCCTCACCATTTAACTATACTATCCTGTTCTGCATACTGTGATAAACACTAAGTTTTGGGTGCAGTAGAGAGGTGGCATTATTGTCTACTAGAGCTAATGTCCCTTACAGTAAAAAGCTGCCTTTGAGCCTTCATTTATTTTACATCCCTGAGAAACAAGTTTATTAATGGTGTTTAGCTGCTTTAGCACACACTACACAGTCCTGGGTCATATTAGGCTCATGGGGACTGTATTATTCCATGCAAGTGGTGACATCGTTTTCTTGACATTTAATTACAAAATTAGGTTTCCATTTACAGACTCAATGAATCCCAATCTGTTTAGTTCTAATAAGAAGGCAAAGAAAAACAGCAGAAAGTAATTTGCAGCAAAATGACATATCATGTTACAACTAGCTTCAGGTTTCCCAAAGTCAGGTCATTTTGTTAGAAATTGCTTGTTTATAATTGCTTTTGTAAATGTATATCCCTCCGTTATATCATCAGTGATCTCTGYCTCTGATAATGCTCATTAATTAACACTTTCTGATACCTTTATAGTGTCTATATATGTTACTGAGAAGCACAGCCTTAATTATGTTACTGAATAGTATAAAGATGTAGTCTGGTTCCAAAAGTGTATGTGGGATTTGGATGGAGTTTGCAGTCCTGAAGATCCCTCCCCCGTTGCTACAGTTACCTGTAGAGGCAGGTAAAATCTTCTCTAACCCTTCCTTTACCCTACCTTTACTCACAGCCCTCTTTCCTTATTTATTCTTTTGACTGATCTTCTCACACCTGCTCAGGGAGGTCAAAGACCCAGCAATGACAAGCAGTGAGGGGAAAGGCAACAAAATTAAGCTCTGTGATCATGTATAAGATGGGAGAGGAGGGGTGGAGAAAGAGACCATTGATATTTTCACATCCAGGAGGACAGAGAGTTCTGATAAAGCAAAATATGTCAGGGAAGTAATCACAGATGTGTGCCGTGAATTTCTTCTGAGGAAGTACATTCATTTTGCATGATGGGCTGTTAGCTCCTACCCGCTATGTCCTGTGAAATCCTCCATCATTATCTCAAGTCTCTCTGCCACTATGGACAAGCTTTGAGATTTAAAAATGTTGCACTGTGGGTGAAGTTCAGAGATAGGGAATTGGTTTGCTTACAGCTGGATTTGGTTGCTATCTTTAATTTTCTAAAAGACAGGTTAAGGGTCAAATAACTCCACCATCCTTTACTTCTTATACTTCATGTCAGGAACTTTACTCACTTACTTGCAGTAAAAATTTAGTATTTGCACCTCATACTTCCAGTCCCCACTCCAGTCAGCTTTCTTACAAAGTAGTTCAGCAGCCCCTTCTTGCTTTTCATGGAACTGAGACTAATATCCATTTGATAAGTCATCAACTCTGAAGTTTTTGAAATACCTATAGCTTCCCCCAGTGTATGTCTGCAGTACCTCCAAGGAAAAAAGACATGCCTTTGTGCAACACTGTACAGTAACATTTCTTGAGCCAGGGAATGTAAATGCATATCCAGGCAGGGGATGAAAAAAATCTATTTCTCAGTACAAAAATGCCTTTATTATACTTTCAATTTGTTATTCACTTGAATAATTTCAATTAAGAAAAAAAACCAGATGTTTCTTATTTTATCCTCTTGTACAGTCAGCCAAAGTTCTAAAAGTTAAATCTGTTTTCCTGTGTGCTTCAGTCAAGGGATTGGAAGTATGGGCACACTATTATTATCACCTCGGTATAGGGAGAATCAAATGAAGATGTTTGATACTGCTCCATGGCATCATTTTTCTCTTTAAACAAGACAAACAATCTAAAGTGGTAATCCCATCCCTGCTGATACATAAGCACACAAGATCCTTTACATATTAACAGTCAAAATAGTAAAGCTTATTTTGCAAGCTACTATTAACCTCATTTTATAGATGGGCAATCTGAGGCAGTGGCAAAAGCAGCAGCAAATTACGTTTCCACACTGATATGAAGCAGAAGTGGAAAGAAGGAGCGAGTCCAGCAAAGGGCTACTAAAATGATTAAGGGACTGGAGCATCTCTCTTATGAGGAAAGGCTGAGAGAGCTGGGCCTGTTTAGCTTGGAGAAGAGAAGGCTGAGGGGGATCTTATCAATGCCTATAAGTATCTGAAGGGTGAGTTTAGAGAGAATGGAACCAGACTCTTTTCAGTGGTGCCCAGCGACAGGACGAGAGGCAACGGGCACAAACTGAAACACAGACAATTCCATCTGAACATGAGGAAAAACTTTTTCACTGTGAGGGTGACAGAGCACTGGAACAGGTTGTCTGGAGAGGTCGTGGAGTCTCCTTCCTTGGAGGTATTCAAAAGCCATCTGGACGCAATCCTGTGCAATGTGCTCTAGGTGACCCTGCTTGAGCAGGGGGGTTGGACTAGATGATCTCCAGAGGTCCCTTCCAACCTCAACCATTCTGTGATTCTGTGAAGGACAGATTTAAGAGATCTCTACCAGCTCTAACGTTCTGTGTGCTAAGCTGCACTGCTGCTCAGCTGTGGCAGAAGAAAAATACTGTTCTGAATGCAGTTTGACCTGAATATCCTAAAAAGCACAGGATGCAACTCTTTGGACCTTTTTTTTTTTTTTTTCTTTCTTTCTTGGTTTTCAGTGGAAGTATTTTTGGGAGACTTCATTCCAATACAGCATAACTTTTATCCTTTGACCACTACCATGAACAAGCAAAAAAGCAGTTAAATATATTTAATTGAAGAACATTCTTTCAGTGCCTGTGTCAGGAGGCCATCACACTATATCGAATTATAGCTAGCAGGGACACAATGAGTAGAGGAACCAATTTTCAGGACATCTCTTAGCCGCCAGCTACTCTGGAATTCCAGCTTTCTAAAACATGGTTTAGATTAAGTGGCTTAGTACACCTTTCAGCATTTTGGTTTCAGTTGTTCAGTTCAGTTCATTTTAGTTTAATTGCTTACAGTTTACCCTAACAAGCAGTTGAAACATATACTCCACTGAGATTTTCAATGAATTCACATATTTGTTTTTCTTCTTATTGAAATCATTAGTGCATTGAAAAATCAATTTAAGTAAATACACTTTTTTGTTTCAATTCAAAGGATTCACTGGTTTTAGCCATTAGCATTTTTGTTTTGAGATTGAGAGGAACTGGCTATTGTTCCCTCAAGGAATAAAAAGAAATAGGACATTCTGTTTGTTTCTGGTATTAAATTCTCAGTTCAATTCATGTCATATTTATTTCTCAGAAACAACGTTCCAGCTAAGCCTGGCATATTTGGGTTTTTTTTTTCTCCAAATATTCTTAGCTGCAGCTGAGTATGTCAAATAGCATAAGTACTTTCTGTAGCATACATTTACAATAGAGTTTCAGTATACCAGAAACAAACAAACAAAGAAAACCTCTACAGGTATCTAACATCCTATTCAAAGAAATTTTGTATGAAACACCCTTAAAAATTGGTATCCTGACCAATTCATTCCAGATTTTCAAGACATGATTTACCTGTATATCTGCTTATGTCAGTTAAGCCCACATTTCTGCAGACCAGGAAGGTAACTACATCTGACATATTAGAAATTTTGCGTTTCTTCCCTGACTTGAACATGCCATCTAGGCAGGTTTGCACATGCAAATACCTGTTCTGGCACATCCGAATTCAGTAAGAAGGGCAAAGGACACAGAATTTAGACAGTATAAATATAAAAAGTAAGGTTTGAATACAGTAGAACATTTCTTGCTATTTATGCTGAGGCAATTCTATCTTCAGGTACATGAACTTTTAAAAAGATCTTTTAGAAGATCCCAAATTTATTCTAATTTTTTTTGTCTAAAAAGCCTAGCCCTGGAACTCACAGAAGGCAGCAGAGAGCAAGTGACCCCAGGAGAGAGAGTGAGTCAGAGCGTTGACTTGGTAGTCCTTGGTTAGGGGCCTCATGCAATACGAGGAAGGATAAGGTTCATGTCCCTGCTCCAGTTAACATTCAGTTACTGATACAAAGCTATTCAGTTTGCTATATACAGAGGGGAGCAGCTCTAGCTCCTGCCTTGACACCCTGTCATTACCCCATCATTCATACCTGAAGCCCTGATGATGAGGGCACATGCCTGGTGACCACAGACTTGTCCTTCTTCAGAAGGACAGTTCAGAGGAGATTTTGAAACAGATCTCTTGCTCCACAGGTGAGCTCCCTCGGCACCAGCCTTTCTCTAGATCTGCAGTCTGCTCTTCCCCTGTTTTCTTCCTGAGGCCACTCTGTGGGGTGCACTGAGAGTTTCTGTCAGACTGCGAGCCACAATTGCCTTGGGCACCAGTGGAAGGATGCCTCCGTGACATCCATGGGAGCAGCATTTCCAAACCTGTGGTGACTGGTGAACAATGTAAAATCCTAAGGCATTGTAACAGCTGAAACTTAGGTGCCTACAAGTCAGGCAGCAGCTGAAGAACCACTTAGTGCCTCTTGGTGTCACCTGAGTTAGGTGCCTGCAGGCAATTTTCAGCCTGGAGCATGAAGCATTCACCATATCTTCAGTAAGGTGAGATATTCTCATTCTCCCTAGTGGAGCTGTTCCACTTCGTGTAAGTGATTTCAGTTCTAGCTTGCATAAATTCAGCAGGCTTAAAGTTGAGTCACTTGGGAGCTAACTCACAAGTGGGTAAGGCTTTCCTACTTCAGTAGCAAGCAGTTTCTGTAAGAACAACGGGGCTGACAACTAGCAACAGCAGCTTCCACCACCTAGCTATAACTAACTGCTGCATACTGGTCAGAGCTCCGAATCCCTGCCTAATACCTCCTAATCTCCTGTGGCTGTTGYGAAAGCAAATACTTTAAGGGTTGCTCAGATAACCTAAGATACTTAGAAGTATCTTAGGTTAAAAAATTGAGTAGATGTAATTCCTTCAAAGATATTTCTTTAATGTTTTTTCTTCAAAAATGTGGCAATCAAGGACTTCTCTTAAAAGAGACATAGAGAACATATTAAAAAGTATATCCATTTCAGAGTTACAAGTGGAACTTCACAAAGAGTAAGATGTAAAAATAACAGGATTAATCCTATGAAGCCCAGCAAAAGATTACCAGATCAGATCATTCACCAGATACAAAAATGGATTTCAGTGAATCTACAGCTTTCTGCATTGGCAAAGCAGCATAAAAATTGCTGCCCCTACAGTGAAAAGTAATCACTTGTAATCACTGAAATCACTTGACAAAACATTGTAAATGTAACTTCTTAAATGACTTGGTTTTCTGATGTTAACATGTAATTTCTTAAAAAATGGATGAATGGAACAAATTACTAGTGAATATAACGTGCTGTAATTTGACAGTTTGTTTTTATTAGAATCTACCACTAAATATCTCAGAGGACTGCTTAGTTGGAACTAAAATATGTCTAAAATTTCAACTTGTACTGTATTAATAAAAGCTATCATATTAAGTTCATGAACATTTTAGTGATGATGTCTGAAATAATTACATGACATACACTATGAATCTGTCATGTCTCAAGATAAATCCAAATCTGTTTAGTCTCCTCCTTTTGGTCATTATGATGAGTGTGCTTGTGATTTTAATATCTTTCCACACGAAGAAGATGAGAAGGAACAATATTTCCCATCTGAATCTAAACAGTAATTTTTTAATCATCTTCTTTAATAGTAACTTCAGCCACAGACTCAACAACGCTAACAGGACTACTGCTGAGGTGGCTCTGTTAATTCTGCAAAAAATTTGTTAGATGCAATTGGTTGCTGAGGGTTTTATACATGTTTGCCAGCCTAGTAGATTTAAACAGTTAATCACCTTCAATCTAATGAATCTTTAATTTGTTGTTTTACTATTAAGGGATAATGACTCATCAGGTGGGAGATTTTGATTCACGAGTCTGCGTATAAAGCTGTCTCTTGGTACTAAACATAGTGTAAACATTGCTGCTCCCTTTAAAAATAATTTCATATAATAATCATCAAAATGCTGCGATGTTGCTATCGCAAATTGGAAGTTTTAGGTTATTATTGTAGAGTACTGTGATATTTTTCATAAAGGTCTAAAATGGCAATATTCTTACTTGCAGACTTGGTATGGAGGAACACAAAAATTGTGAGAAATAATATCCTGTTTAAATTCTTTGGCTTTATTTTTCCTGCTTGCATGTACAGGGAATATGGAGAGAGGGGCAGATATTTCCAGAGGCTGCTGCAAGCCTCTGGCGGAGATGCAGTTCAGAACTGAAGCCCCTGGAGGAAGGTGTGCTGTTCAAATATAGACCTCTAAAAGTCTGAGTGTTTTTGTCGTACCCTGATAGAGTATGCTTATACAGCCAGATATAAATCTAATCGCAGCCACACCAAATGAGTGAAGGGGGAAGGGGCAGCCAAGGGAGGCCACTATTCCCTGGTACTAGCTGATATATTTATAGCATCATAACCAATATTTTAATCCTTAATTTTGAACGTAAAAAATCTGATGTGCCACAGTTTAAGGACTGACTTCCACAAACCTTTACCTTTATACCAAATATATGCAGTTAAGTATTAAAATGGGGTTTGATCCATTTCTGTTTGGTATTTGTTCAGAAATGCTTTCCCTTGTTCCATTGTTCATGTATTGGGCAGCTCCTGGGGTAAGAGATTCAACATTTCTTGCCAACAAGTGAACATGAGACAGCTGAGCAGCTTGTGGTTCTGCAGTATTGATCTTGGTATTGCTGGTCTAAGCCATAAAGCCACATTTTTAATAATACTAATMTGAGGCTGTACATAACATCATGTGAATTTTCATCAAACAGAATATAAAATCTTCTGTTCCATTATTGTGGATAGTAGGAATAAAGCCAAGAAGTCAGGAATCCAGAGATGCACACTTAGGACCAAAACTGAGCTTTTTTTTTTATGGTTGGATGCCACTGGAAGCCCTAGTGCTTGGTCACAGTGATACAGTTTGATATAGCACACGTAATGCTGGTGGTATGGGTCTTGTGGCATAGAACCATTTGTGAAATACTGATTTTGACTAATACTGTAGAAAGTCTTGGTCTTCACCACATTTAGCAGCCAGACTACTTAGAGAGCAATGTGTTTAACAAAAAGGAGGTTCTAGAAAGGGTTGTAACCTTGGTCATCTCCTTACTCTGTATTCCAGAGAAGAGGAGTTCCACATTCACCTTTGCACCTGAGATTCATGCCAACCTGTGATTGCTCTGTATCAATAATACATGAATCAATACAATACTGTACTTGTAAAATAAGTTGGGTTTCTTTAACTGCACTTTTTGAATGCCTTTGTATTTTTGTTAACAGTTAATATTGAGAAAGATAATGGATCTACTTGAAATTCTACCAAGTCATGGCAGTAGGATGTAGCTCAGTACAGTACTGTCAATAGTAATTCATCTTGCGCTGTATCTGTTTCCCTTTCTATCAATTTCAAAGTCATGAAACTGTTACCACACTGATTCCTATGAAAGTCAGATTCTGAGGAGAGTTTTAGCATCACTAGAAAGAGAAATTTAACCCCTACTTCCCTGCAATTACACAGGGCCTACTGGGAGAGAAATATGGGAACATCCGAATACCAGGAGAAGTTGAGTCATCAGAATTTGAAATGATCCTAGATGCTGCAGTAGAGGCTAAGCTGGAGACAAGGATTTTAGAAGACTGGTACTGCAGGGATGAGAATGCAGTGCCACCAGCATATTACCTCAGACCAAAATCTGAAATGCTGAAGAACTACCAGAATACAGTAAGTCATACATACTCGCCTCCTCTAAAAAATTCCTCTCCACCAGTTACAGCGGAGGGCAGTCACCAGGGCCAGGCATCTACTGACTTTGCTGCCGACAGAATTAACTTCTACAGCCTGGTCCACACACGAGCAACTGGCTCTGTGATGTTCCCCTCTGGTGATACATGGTGACAGGAGAAGCTGTGAAACGCCAGAGAACATGATGGGTCATGACTATTGCGTTGATGCATTGGCCATCAGGCTCATACAGCTACAGCAAGAGCATTGTAGTTGGCAGTGCTTTGTGAACTGTTGGGGCTACAGGGGCATAATTACACAGATATCTCTTTTCTTCCTTCATGCTGGAATAGGGAGAGCTCAGTCTCTCCTGGCCATTGTATTTTGCTTTCACTAGAATTCAGTGAACAGGATTCGCAGAGGAAATATGCATTTTCCCTCTTACTGCCGTATTAGCAAAGCTCTTAACAGTCAAGTGCTTAAGGGCATCCTGAGTCAGATCCCATGCTTTTAACTTATTAAATGTATTTTAATGGAAGATTTTTGAATACCATTAACTTTCATTTTTAAAACATGCATTTGCCTTTAATGGATTTTAATAAAAACTGTGTATTACCTGGAGCTCAGTTCTACCATCCTATACATCCTATGCATCCAAGGACAGAATTCAGTGTACAAAAAATAAAGTATTTAATATAGGGGCCAAACATTTCATTTTGAGTGCATGCTGTATTATACAAGAAAATGGAATTAAAGCATTAAACTACATTCATTAATCATGTAGGAAAATATAGTATTTCCTCTGTGGCTTGAAAAAAAAATGAAAACATGAAAAACATTGACAGAGAGTTTTAATGAGTTGAAGACAGTATAGTGTGGCTGATTCTGAAATATTTTTCACAAGAACCAAAGCAAGTTTTGTAACTTCGTGCATTGTTTTGCTAATGCCCACAATATCCCTTTGAATAAAGCTTGACTTTTTTTGTTACTAAGTCTTTGTACCTTTCCTCAAGCTACTGACACAAAGGAGTAAGCAAAAAGATATTCATAACTAAAAACTAACAAACAGAGTTATACCTCATAGTCTTACAGAAAGTAATAAAGATGCACGGCTCTGAACATATGTCAAGAAAGAGTCAATAAGGAATGTATCCTTGAAGCTGTTCTTCTTTCTATTACACCCTCCAGCTGCCAGGAAAAAGGAGACCCCTTAAATCCTTTACCTACAGTAAGTAAAGCAGCAGTGGCTACCAGCTGGCTTAAAGAAACCTCTATTCATGGCATCTGTGAGATGCCTTCTCACAGGATTTGTGAATTTATATTACAGTCCCTCAATGATAGGATTACTACTGCCATAGCAATGGCCTAAGGTATTGACAGATAAAATCCCATATTTTTCAAATATTTAGCTCATATGGGGTGCTTAATTACAGGTACCAGGAGCCTCATTTTCAGGTTTTAAGATCCAGCTTTAATTATTACTACTATTACTTCTCAGTAATAGAAGTGAYAATAATTTTTAGAAATATTATTGCTATTTTACTAACATTATTTCAGACTTGGGTCTCAAAACCCTCTTTCTATAAAGTTTTTCTCAGTCCTATTCTTGAAGAATATTGCTTTAGCAGTCTGAAATAGGAATTCAGCAAATATTTGAAATAGGTAACTTTTATAACTCTAGAATAGAATACTAGAATATAGTATATCATTCTAGAATAGAATCATGATTATCTGCAACACAAAAAGTTGAACTCTCATTTATTTATTTATAATGTATGTATTTCTTTGTCACCTTGAATATTAGACCTGTACTTTCTGAAGTTGTAGATATGTGTATTACAGCTACTGTTTAACTATGGATATTTTTAAAAGATGGAATCTTCTTCAAATCCTATGAATGAGAACAAATGGCAAGATATATCAGAAGAGATTAAGAAGATTTTTAAGACTGCTGTGAAATTGCTGTATGAGAAAGGAAAAATGAAACACAGCCAAGCAAAGAGATATCTTTCCTCAGGTAAAGTTTAGACTAATTATTTCAATATGTTCATTCATTATCTTTTCTATCAACCTTTCCACAAACATGAGAATATATTTCTGTTAGCATCTTACAGATGCAGTAATGTCAGAGTCTGCATGTTTGGGGCAGGGGGATTCTTGAACCTGTTCAATAAGAAAAAATAATAGAATCTCAGTGTTCTCTTTTCATCCCCAGCAATTGAAGATGAACTTGATTTTGCCTTGGGTAAACAAACACCAGCTTTCCTAAAGAAGTGTGTTTGCTATATTCGGAAAATTGCCAACATTGAGCGTTTCGTTAAAATTCCAGAGATGGGAAAATACATGGATGTAGTACATACAGCTGGGAAGTTTCTACGGGATCCCGAGGCCCATGAGAAGCTGATGAAGCTCAGGGATGAGTTCATTCCTACCATAGTTGCATCATCCAACCTGAGAGTGTACACTTCCATCACTCACTGTGACATGAAACTGGGGTACTCGCAAGAAGTGGAGAATCATTACATTGAAGGACTGGGTAAACAGTTCTACGAAGATATGATTGACATAATCCAAGCAACAGTGCAACAGAATTTTGACACTGAGACAGACTTGCTCTATGATGAAGTTCTTCAACACTCATCGCTATGTAAAACATACTCCACTTTTTATGAATATAGATGTGAGGCATTAAACATAGTTCACAAGTACATTCTACCCAGCAAAACAGGACACATTAACCCTCTTATCATATACGGAGGACCATGCACGGGGAAAACTCTTCTATTGGCTGAAGTGGCAAAGAAGGTAAATAAATACCTTACATAGTATGGTGATCTCACGAGCATTAGTGTGTGAAGGCCAGCTTAGTTTTCATTCTTCCTTTTGCCAATAGATTCTGATATCAGCCTTCAATAAAATAAAAATACTAAAACTAATATTCTGCATATTATTACACACATATCCAGAAAGAAGGCTGTACCTTTTAATAACAACATCTCTGTATCATATGTTTAATCAAAACAAAAATAGTTTTAGCAGAGCTTTAAAAACTGGTCCTACTCCACTAATAGGAATTAACATATTTTTGAATTACCAGCCTGTATTTTAGAATGATCTCTTTCCCTTCTGTTCCACTGAGATCCTATGAATGTGGAACCATTTAAACATCATATGTTGGTTTTAGTCTTATTCACAAATACAGCATGTCTTTCCAAGTCATGCTATCTTGTTTTATGTTCTCTTCAGAAATCCTTCTAGAATTCATCTGATTTACACTTATTACAAATCTCTCTATCTGTAAAAATACCTGTACTTATTTATCTGACATACACCATTTCAGTCATTGAGCTGAGTACTACAGGGAGGTGAGAGAAACACTTTGTGCAACACAGGAGCAGATGCCAGAGATGACCCAGCTGGCATCTCTAAGCCTAAGTCTGTAGCTGAAAGTCACAACTTTGAGTTCCCTGTAGGCTGCTCAGAGAATTTGGCACAGTAGGCCAGGAAACAGCCATATCAGCCAGAAGGAAATAGCGAACAATAATGTTTAAAATCCTATCTCTTTACCAAATGTAAGTGACATTCTATAGACTCATGTTAGTTGACTATGTGAAACTGAGATTTGCAGCTCAAGATCTCATTTCAGATCTCAGTATGTAAGTTAACCTAGAGGTTATGCTTTTCTTTTAAAATATTCTGTAATAACTTCAAGTGAGGTGAAAAGATTTGGCAAGTGAGCAAATGGAGCCTCCACAGACCGAGAGGATTTAAAGCCACATTCCTCTCTTGCCTAGAGAGTACTCCAACCAAAAGAATGGACAAGAGAGAGTTTTTACCCCTTGCAGCAATGCGTAGGAGTGCAAGAGTCTCAGGCACACAAATATGAGAGCATACTTCTGTGGTCCAGGAATTAAGGTAACCAGTTAGGAAAGGGCAGTCCTGCAGTCACATCCCTGTCCCCCAAAACCACTACCTGACTTTATATTCAACTGGGAACAAGCTTAGGTGCCAAGCTGCCCTGCCGTGCCAAGGATGTCAAACTTCAGACATCTGTAATAGCAGAACACTTTGTGTCTAAGGAAGTTTATTACTAAAAACATCTACCTACTGACTTTTGGAAATAAGGCATACATTTTGCAAAGAGTACCCTTGGATTTATGGACTAAATTCTGCTCAAGTCCAAAGCTCTTTATGGCTCTGGTTCTTAGTGCTTTGGGATACTACCTGGGCTAAACAAAGATGACATATGATATAAATTTTTTTCAGTGCACATCATAAATTAAACCATCCTAGAGCTCTGCTAATGAGAGCATTTCTGTTCAATCAGTAACACTTAAAAAATAAGCTTAATTTCTATATAGATAATTACTTTTATAAATGCTGTTATTGTGCTACATTTAGAGATTAACTAAATTATGCTTTACCTTCTGTAGGCCTATTCTTGGCTGCAAGAAGAGATGGGACCAGACTCCGACCCTGTGGTAGTTATAAGATTTTTGGGATCGACCGAAACAAGTATAGATCTGAAGAATATACTTCAAAGTACTTGTGAACAATTAGCAGTCAACTATCGTTGCCTCATACAAAGTTACCCAAAAAAGATTCATGATCTTCGGGACTTGTTCATAAATCTCTTGAATGAGTCTTCATTCCACAGGCCACTGGTCATAATATTTGATGCCCTAGAACAGCTAACAGATAGTGACGATGCTAGGAAGCTCTGGTGGCTTCCCATTCACCTTCCCCGTTCAGTACGGATAATTTTGTCAACACTGCCAAACAAACATGGGATCCTGCAAAAACTGAGGTGCCTTATTCATGAAGAAGACAACTACATTGAACTGACTGCAAGAGACAGAAAGATGTGTAGCCAAGTACTGAAACATCAGCTGCTGCGAGTTAAAAGAAAAGTAACATCAGGGCAACAAATTTATGTCAATGAAGCATTCTCCAAGTGCACGCTGCCTATGTTTGTGAACTTAACCTTCAAAGAGGTCAGGAAATGGAGATCTCATAAAGATGTTGATGAGTCCTCTCTCTGTGTCACTGTACATGAAAGCATAGAGCAGTTGTTTTGGTCACTGGAARGCAAGTGTGGATCAAGACTGTTGTCAAGAGCACTTGGCTACATCACTATGTCCAAATCTGGCCTCAGTGAAATGGAATTAGAAGATATTTTAGCCCTTGACAACAGTGTTATATATGAACTAAGTGAGACTGTCAGAGAAAGTAACCCTTTGAGAATTCCATATATATACATTGCAAGGCTTAAGGAGGGCTTACAGGGATACTTAATAGAACGACAAGTGAAAAACGTAACACTTCTTCTTTGGGCAAATAGGCACTTGCAACTAATTGCCCAGAAATTGTACCTGCACAATGAAGAAGATTTGCATGAAATGCACACAGTCATGGCAGAATATTTCCTTGGTGTTTGGTCAGGTGGGCGAAGAAAACCTTTTTACAGTAGTGACCAATATTTGAATGGTTGTCCTGACCATGACAGTAGAGGCATGAATGAGGAAGAAAAGCACGGTATGGATCAGACTGCTTTTGACAGGCAGGCACCTGATCAGCCGTGGGTCTTTCAGTGTAACCCATTGGAGCCTGATATCTTTTTTATCAACCACAGAAAAATGACGGAGATTATACATCAYTTGACACGATGTGGGAAAACAGATGATCTCCTGTATGGAGTCATTATGAACTTCAGCTGGCTGTACACCATGATTAGAATAGGGCAGTTTGATAAAGCACTTTCAGACATAGAATTGGCTTACACCTACTCACAAGAAAAGGAGCTGAAATTTCTGGCTAGTACCCTCCGTAGCATAAAGTTCAAAGTAGTAAAATACCCAGGTTCACTCTCTGCTGAACTGCAACAGAGGATCCTCCCAGTAGTAAGTTCATTGCCTAAACTGAGACACCTCCTTCTGGAGTGTGACAAAGACGGACCCAAATACTGCTCCATTGTTCCTTTGCATTCTTCCATGGATGTGACGTACAGCCCCGAGCGCCTGCCTCTGTCCTCCAGCTGTATGCATGTCACTGAAATTCTGCCTACTTTCAATCCCAGCACAATTATTGCTGCTTTAGAAAATGGCTCCATCAGCACTTGGGATGTAGAGACTCGCCAGCTATTAAGGCAAATTACAACAGCTCCATCTGTTATCTTAGGGATGAAACTTACTAGTGATGAAAAATATCTGGTAGTGGCTACAACGAAGAACACTCTTTTGATATACGATAACATAAATTCCTGTCTTTTGTCTGAGGTAGAAATTAAGGGGTCAAAACATTGTGGAATCGGGGGGGACTCAAATTTTATAAATGGATTTACATTATCAATCAACCATGCACTTGCTTGGCTGGAGGCCAGCAAAGATGTTACAGTAATAGATCTGCTTTATGGTTGGCCTCTCTATCACTTCCACTGCTGGTACGAAGTGACCTGTGTGCAGTGTTCTCCAGATGGAGTTTATGCATTCTGCGGACAGTATTTGAATACCACAACCATTTTTCACTTAGGCAGTGGAGAGAAGCTGGCCACTGTGACCTCCGAATTTTCTAGTGGATTTGTGAAATTCCTTCTCATTCTGGACACAGCCCAAGAAATGGTGATGGTGGACAGCGAGGGGAGCTTCTCGGTTTGGAATACTGAGGAAATCGCAAATCCCCAGCTTACAGATGACTTTGACTGCAGGAGAGAAGACAGTGAAGTTGTCAGCATAGAGCTTTCTGAAGACCAAAGTGCAATTTTAATCTGTAAGGCTGTCAGCATCGAACTTCTTGACACTCATGTATGGAAGGTGGCTGAAAAGTTCAGAGCCAAACACAATGAGCGCTTTATATCTGCCGTGCTGTCCAAAAATGGCAACTGTATAATTGCTTCAATAGAAAATACCTCAGCCATTTTTGTTTGGAGAAGAGATACAGGACAGTGTATGGCAAGCTTACAGGAAATCTCAGGAACTATAGTCAGGCTAATTAAATCAAATCATCATAACATGCTGCTATCCTTATCCACCAGTGGTGTCCTTTCTATTTGGGATATAGATATCATAACAGCTATGTCCAATATTGACAAATCTGGCAAACCTATCCAGAGACTGGTGTTGCCAGCCAGAGGTGAATTAATTTATACATTGGATGGATCAGATTCTGTCCATAAGTGGAACTTCAGTACTGGATTTATTGAAGCTGTGTTCAAGCATGAAGGTATTGTTGAAAACTGTGTGCTGACCTCTTCTGGAGAAATAATGGTTACATCAGATGATAAATGCAGCCAGTACGTATGGCACACTGTTAGTGGTGAAAATATCTTTCGCATTAATGGACAGAAAATCTCAGAGCTGATGATTACTCATAATGATCAATTTGTAGTCTCCCTCTGTGAGCAGAATGCATCCAGAGTTTGGCGGCTGGCTACAGGACACAGAGTTTGCAATATTCTAGTTGCCTTACAGAATGCATTTATAACTACTGCAAATACCTTTGTAGTTGGAATGGCAAAAAATAAAGTGTTGGCAGTGAGTCTCTGGACAGGCAGTATAACCAAGAAGTTTTCATGTGATGATGGTGCAAGCATTATGGATATTAAGTTGATACCAGATTGCCCAGATATTGTTGTATTTATAACATCTACTGAAACTGTGAACATCTGGAGCCTAACAGAGGAAGTCATCTGCAGACGTGTACAATTGCCTAACAATTTCTTAAAAAACTTGGAAGACTTCGAAATATCCCCAAATGGGAAGCTAGGAATTATATCCCGTGGAGATGAGAACATCAATGTACTTGATTTACACAGTGGAAAACTTCGTGTGGTTCATGCTCCAGGTGTCATCTGGCGGCAAAAGCTGTCTCGTGATGGCCGCTATCTTGTGTACATCTGTTTCCGCAATGAAGATGATGATGACAATGGTGCAGTCTCTAGTTTAATAGTCATGAGGCTAGCAGATGGTAAAAACATAGGTGCCTGTTCTCTTTATAAAACTCCCACTTTCCTTGCACTCTCACAGAGGCATTTGAATATTATTATTGGATTTGATGATGGAAGTATAGGTACTTACACGGTAGTTGATCGAGTAGATGCCACACTGAAAATCAAAATTGCCACTTCAAACAGCCGTCAAATTTTCAACAACACAACACAAGTGATTAGGCCAAAATGCCACAATTATAGCTTCAAAGTGACTGCAGACTGCATTTGGAGGGAATCAACTGAAGTATTTGCAAGGGATAGCCCCATTACAGTTGCAGAGCCTGAGGTAAGTGAAGCAACGCCAACCAAAAAACACAACTATTGCTATGAGAAAATGTGCTCAGCCATAGATTGCAGAGGACACAGTTTTGCTGCTGACAACTGAGTATCCATCTGGACTAGTTTACCAGAGTAATAGTATACATGCATAGATTGTCTTCTGAATTCAAGTGAAAATCCATGCATTTCTTGGAAGACAGACAGAAACAGCAGAGGGCAGACCAGCTGTTTTTTCCTTGACAAATATTCTTACATTTATGTAAACAAAGAAAGCAAACATGAAGCAAATATTTAACCAGTGGGCTGCAGGGTTTTTTAAATTTCGGAATACAAGGTTCAGTCCAAGATTCAATCCAGGGCCTTGATTGAAAATTTCTAGCAATACTATCAAAATTGTTATACTATTACAGAAGTTAGGAGATCTTATTTGGGGTTGGCAAACTGTTTTAACTAGAACTAAAGCTCCACATGACCTGTGAGAAGAGGCAGACCACTGTTTTCTAAACCAAGTCGCCTAGATGTGGTCAGAACTGGGTCTRTTGCTAACAGCCAACTTTCTACCCACTTGCAAAAATATGTTTTTCTGCTTGATGGTGCAGTTACAAGATGTCACCTGCCAACCTGGAACACTTGATACATTCCATCATCATATAAAAAATAGCTACTTTTTTTTAAATTAGGATTAGTCTTTGGGTTGAACAGAGTAGGCACCAAGTCAGCTGCAAGCATGTCAACATTTGAGGTGATAAATACTCATTTACCTCAATGAAGGGACAGAAAGATCTTTTTTTAATTGCATGCAGGGATTTCAGGTTTCTGTATTGTGATAAAAATGATAAAAACCTAGGTCGTAACAGGAATATAGGGTTTTTCTTTTTCTTTTTGGTTTGGGGAATTTTTTGTCTTCACAGTGTGTATTAGTACAGGGTGTAATGAAAACTTTTTCAAAAAGAAAGGGCATTACAGACGCACAGTTAAACACCTGTTAACTTCTTTGTGTTAAAAGGTTACTATTCTTTTTGTTGTAGGAAAATCTAAAGTAACTCCTACGTCTCCAAAGTAATCTTAATAGAAAGCTTTCAGACATGCCATGTATTAATCTTGATAACATTTGCCTTACTACCATTTCTATTCTTTCCCATGATAAATGCAGATCAGATGACCAAACACTCTGGGACTAACAGAATATGCTTGTATATGTTCTGAAATATTCCACTAAATATAAAGGCTATCCAAAGGTTCTTCACTGTTCCAATTTGTAATGGGTTTTTCTTACTTCCACATATTTACAAGTTCACTTTCTGCTTTAGAACTGTTCTGAGCCTTTTGTACAGTTTTATCAGTTTTAAGGCAGAAATTGTGAAATATTAACAAATGCTTAAAAAAATTCCATTCCACCCAGGCTGACAACATCTGAAAGGGTGAGAAGATTTTTCCCTCCTTATCTTTAAAGATGGCACATCTGTGAAAAATTTTTCAAAGGATTTGAATGAAACAATTTTATTTTTAAAGTCAGAACTCCATGCCACAAATTTCCAAGAAATGAATGCTAAGCTAGGATTTAATGTAGTGTGTGAATGTTCTATGTACAAGCCAATATAGTATATTAAGTGACTTGAATGATTTTTCCTAACTTGTTTGCAACTAATAGATCATATTGAATGTTTTTATGTAAACTTTGTATTGTTGGGAAAACCTACCCAATCAGAGATTTATATTTTCATAAATGTTAAATTTAGTTAAATTTTGTTACAGAGTTGTTAAATTAGAAATCTATTGCAGTCTTCAAACAATATACAGTCTTGTGTATGCATTGTTTGTACTAATAAATTAAGGAAACAAGCTTGTGTGTGTGTGTAGAGTTTTAACTTTAGGGAAAGCTCCAGTAAGAGACTAACATCCTCAGCTGATGCTACTTCTTGAGAAGTGAATGCTGTGCCGAATTTATACTGGCTATCTCCACAGCAGCACATTTCACTCTGTCAGATGGACGTAAGGCATTTCCAGCTTCCATTAGCCTGTATTTAAATAATTTTTTAAAGGGCTATATTCATATTTGAATATAACAAAATTGCAATATTTTTCCCACTTCAAGTACCTAAATAAAACATTCGAAAGCTACTGAAATTCACAAAAAAAGGTGCTTAGATGCTGCCTATGACTAGATTCAACACTGCCAGTGTGCAAGTGCAACTGGCTGGGCAAAGGCTTGTGTAGCCTACCCACTAGAAAGCACAGAAAAGAGGGAAGTACTGAAACCTCACTCCCCTTTAGACTGTGGAGTTGCAAGGAAGTGGCTCTGGGATCCGCTCATCCCAGGATACCCTCATCCCTGAAGGTAAGCAACTTCAACTTCTTTCAAAAACTGGGCATGACTCACACATTTCAACCTCGGCGGTTTGGTGACACGACCTCCTTATGTATAACTGCATAATGCTGGAGAGTTAATTCTTTCATTATCTTGGAAGAGTAAAAAATACATTTATCTGCCAGGAAAGTGGCTAACATTAGACAGTAACTGGGTATGACACAGAAGCAAAGTAAAACGCAGAGAAGCTCTTCCTTTCTGGGAAGCAGTACCAGAGGCCAGCTGTTGCCACTTCCAGCAGAGGGTATTATCAAGAGAGTGCTCAGGCTTGCTCCTCTGGTTTTCTGCCTCAGTGAACTTTGTGGTCTTTTTGCACAGTGGCACAGCTTCTTGGGCAGGAGATAGATAGTCCCCAGCAAAACAGAGCATCAGCCTACCAGCCAGAGCCGTCTTCCCCGGATCTCAGGCCAATGCAAGAACTGATTCCAGGCCCTTCACTAGTTGGTCAAAGCAATAGACTAAACCATAAAAGCAGTGATGCTGTACAAAAAAAGGCATGGATGTTTTCCTCATGTTTTGAACCTTGGTGTCTCATGTTCTAGCCAAGGACAGCAAGAGTGAGGCAGCACTGGTTTTTCTTCTTTGTTATCAAACAGAAAGACTAACATGACTAACATGAATATGACCTCTAATCCATGACCCCTAATTCCTTCAGCCTAGTGTTGGGCTAATAATTCTTGCTAAACAAAGCTGTTTAGGTCCCATCCCTCTTCATAATTTATCTATGTCTTAACATATTTGTACCTCTTTCAGCTTTCCAGCTTCCTGAATCTATTTCTTAGGTGTCGGACTCCTTGTATGCACTGTGACTCAGCTCTGAATGCCATTAGGCTGCCAAGTATTGAAACACTTGCTGCTGCAAAACTCAACACCCCTCATGAATCTGCCCCCACGTACCTCTGTTCTGCCATACAGATGCAAAATAGTTTCTTTAACACTGAGCCACCCAAATGCCAAATGCTATTCTATCTCTACATAGGAATAGAGCAATCTACTTTCTTTCAAGGAGCACTATTTGCATATTTAGAACAAAGCATTCATTTATTCCTTATCTAAAGCATATCAATAAATGTGCTCACATGAAGTCCATGTTTTCTAACACAGAAGATGCTAGAAAAAGGCTATAGCTGGAAGAAAGCTTCAAAGTGGAATTAGCCGGAAATTCTTTGGTAGACAAAGGTAAGCCAGAGGTCAGCTAGAAAAAAATATTTTTATCAGTCATTTCCTTTGCACCATAGCTGGGGAATGCACAGCCCGTGACTTCATTTCATATAGCCTGTGGCCATTTGACTTTTTTCACATTATTATCAGATAACATCAAAATGTGAGTTAACATGTAGCCTGGAAAAGGCATTTGGAAGGTCTATTCAGGTCTCAGTGGTTCCCCAGCCCTAATTGCTACATAGCTCATACTCAAGTCCTCTACAGGAACCTGTGGTGACAGAAATTTTAGCCAGCTAACAAAGGTAGTTTGAAACAAAAAAGCACTACTAAAATGGCTCTCATACACAGGGTGGACTATTTCAGCCCCAGATCAGCTTAGACTCCTGCGATTTCACTTTGGCTTTGTCAAAAACTACACTGAAAGCTCCTTAGGGCAGGTTGATGCATCTTGCGTGTCTGTATGAGACATCACAAAATGGGGCTCCAGTCATTTGGGCAATTACACCAATAGCAACAATCTGCAATGTTTTATTTTGTTAATTAGAAGTTTAAAAAATATGTGTTTTAACATAAATATTAAGCCTACAGAAGGACAGAATTTGAAAGGTATTTTTATTTCTTTTAGTAATAAGACTAAAGACAGTTTGTTTTTTCACAAATTTTTTTTTATGTAATCATATCAAAATGTGGACTAGGGCCTTTGGATAGTTTTGATTACGAAGGATTTGTTATTAAGAGTCATATCAAGCCTTTAGACTACAAATGTGAGGCTAAATGGGACCCATTTTAAAGTTGTTATACCCTATTAAGGAAGTTACTCCATATCTCTTTTTGGAACACAAGTAGCTGCAGGGAGAGCAAGAGCTACATTTTTTCCTTTGGTTTACCTTTCCAATCTGGTCACTGAACATCATTCCTTGCATTTTGGAGGTAGTCTAGTAATGTATATGAAAAGAACTGATGGTCGTAGTGGGGGTCTAAATCATAGTCCCGATTCTCAGGGTCAAAGGCTGGAAGCATATCCATCGTGGTCCTCCCAGGGGCAGAATGAGGTGTTTTGCCACATGCCTCTCACAGAGGGGCAGTTTGCACCACTGCCATTCTGTGAGAAAGAGACTTGGGAACCTCGGACCATTTACGCAGCACTAAATTCACCTGAAAACACAGGCCAAGCATCCAACAATGCCGCAGGGTACTCGTGCCACCTCTGCCTGTCGCGCTTGCCCCTGCCTTTCATCCCAGCTCACAGGTCCATCAGGGGCACTCTGGGCCCACCTCCACCTGCTGCAGGGAATACACAGAGGCAGATTTAAGGCACATTCACATGTTCCTACTGCCACAGCTTTCACCACACAATACTGCCACACTGGCACCGATCTTACTTTTACAGCAGCATATAATGGAAATAAGAAAAAATCACTTCTCTGCTTTCATGCCATGGTTATGATTCTACATGCACTTCAGCACGTCCTTTACTTTAAACATGTGAGAAAGTGTATAGACTAAAACAGATCTAGTCAATATGCTTAAAGTGAAATATATATATATATTTACATTTGCAAGGCTAGGGATGAAACAAAAATCCAGGCACACTGCAGCATAGATGAAAACAGAAGATCCCAAAAGCAATAGGATAGTTTGTAGACTGTTATTGGTCTCTACTGTTTCACTGCCTGTGAGTAAACTTCCCAGCACTTCCCACTCTAAGATCATGTTGACAGTAGTATCTGAACTTACAAACTTAACCTTTTGGGCTGTAATTTTTCAAGGCAGGCTTCACCTCAGCAGGAATGTTCTCCAAAAAGCTCAGCCAAAATAGTATAGTCAGGTACAAGAATCAGGCTAGAGGAAAAAGAGGATTTCCGCACGCTGAAGATCTCAATGACTTTTCCTTTGAAAAATGTTGTCACACCTGTGTTTTAGAACAAGGACCTTGGATGGGTGAAACAAGTGGTCATTTCATCTAGGACACATCTGTGAAAACCTAACCAAACTATAAGCCTGAAAAGATCCCATCAGTTTGCACAGGTTCATAGAAAATGTTAGACTTCAGGAACAGCATCATATAACTATCTTGGCCCTAACGGGCACAGCACACTTGGGACTGCAGGGGCTGATGCAGAACTTCTCCACTACTGCAGGAACAGGTGGGATGGAGGTAGGCAGCAGCTACCAGTGAGGAATGTGGGGATGTGGTGTCTCCTCTTGGGAGGAGACTGAGACTGAAGATCAAGGAGGAGAGCAGTACCACAAATCAGGGTGAAAATAAGGAGCAATACTGGGAACCAGAACAGGGAAAAGCTGAGAGCCAGGTCAGATAGACCTGGATTGGGGAGGGAATGGAAATACTAATGGAAATACTCCTTTTCAGTTGTCAAAAATTACTCTGGAGAGATGCAGAGGATTTACTATATTTCTGCAGGTCCACAAAGTGTGAGACCCCTCCCATATGGAAAACATTGGACTTTCAGTCCATGTAGATGGGGGATGAGGAACACCTGCCAAATGTTTACAGCAAGAAAAGCCTGATGTTCTGCCAGAAACCCCAGACATGCCCACAAGCATATGCAATAGGCCAGGTACATCCAAAAGGTTCACTTATCACACACGCAATATCCATTCAAAAGGGCAGCGTGGCGACTGCATCCAAGCTCCTGTACATGAGCTACAAAGTCCCAAGGGACAYGTGTCTTGTACCAAAAATCTCTCAAAAGGCAAAAACATGGTAGCCCTGGAAAGGGGGGACCAGACTGACAAGGAGGCCAGGTATGGGGAGAAATAGGGAGGCAGAGCCTGCCGCCCTCCTTGCGCTGAGAGACCCTGCACTGTGCAGGCAGCCTTCCCGATGCCCAGCTGGCAGCCTCCTGACCCAGAGCACAGTTTTTCAGCTGGGGAGTTTCTCAGCTCATTAGTCCAGCTCATTAGCCTAACTACCACCAAAGGAAATGGCAAAATAACACCAGAAGCAGACCTGGTCCCCTGGGCCTGACTCTGACTCTGTAGGACTGTACACCAGGTATGCAGCTTAACTGAGATGTGAGCACAGCATCGCTCTCAGAGATTGCAGGCGTAACCCTGCTGGCTGCCTCTATCTCCCACCATCCCCACAGCCTCCAGCAACCTGGGGGCACATTAGCCTGAGAATTCTTTGCTTACTGATCAGAGCCTTTGGAGAGTTTAATGTAGGCTTTTGTAATAAGACCTTCCCTAGCACTTGAAGTCCATTTTCAGCTAATGCTAAAAACTTAATAGTAGGGGGGGRAAAAAAAAAAACTCTGCCAAAAGGCAATTGCAGAGTTTTGTTGGAGTGAGCTAAGTTAGAGGAGTTAGCAGAAGAAGGTTAGCAGAACTAACACTTCTAGTTAGTTAGAGAGCAGAGCTGTTGGAGTTAGCAGTTTTGCTGGAGTTAGTTCAGACTGTTAGCGATATTTGGCCTTGTTAAATGACACACTTCTCTGTTTAAAATAAGCATATCCAAAGCAGCTCTTATTAATTTGTTTACTGGCATCTGATGTTTCAACCTCAAATTTGTAACTACACAAAGGGACATCGAGGCTAGGTGGCGCAGTTGTTTTTCCTACTGTCCCGGCATGGAGACCCCCTTCTGCTCTGCTGAGCTCGTAACTGAAATGAGTTTGACAGACTCAGATTTAGCTCACTGCAGCGCRTATGAGGGGAAGCACAAGGGGACCAGCTGTGCTCACTACCAAACTGGGACGTCTGGAGGATGCTCTGCATGAGAAAGGCAAGCAGGACTGGACGTGCTCCTTCCCAGGGAAGGCAAGGACGGAGCACCTGCCAACGTGCAGATGCACCTCACGGATGGCTATGATTATGTAGAGTGAAAACAGCACACTTTCTTGTACAGCAGCCAAACCTCAAATAATCACTTCCATAAGGCTTAACAACACAAAGGATTTAATAGAACATTTCCAAAGTATTATCGAGTTAGCTAACTCTATTGCTACAGCTTTGGACCCACAGACTGTGACACACGCAGTTAGATGATGCAACATTAGTGTGAGTTGGCAAGTTCTTTCCAGGACTTATTTTACAGTTTCCAGGTACATCAATATAACTTAAAGACTGCAAATGGAAAACACCTGACCCAGCTGCTTGCAGATATTGCCTAAATTAAATCCCTGCACAGGGAACACCCTCCTAAATGTATTGGGGTAGCAGAACATCTTCTTTCATAYCACTTTTGGAAACACCACACCCAAAACAATATGATTCCAGAAAGGTCAGCAACTTTCACAGGTAAGCGACATGATGCCTGCAAATACCTACCTGAGATCAAAGCTGCTCTATAGAGCATCACCCAATACAGTGAGGACTATATTTCATTGCTAGGCAAAACTATCTGATATAACAGAGGAACTTTCTGCCAAATCCTTTAGCAGAATTTGTGACATGGGRAGATTTAATTTCAAGAATATGCAAATGACAGTATTAATACACTGACAGGCTTGAACTTTGTTGTTATCCTAAGTGACTGTCCCAGAGGAAAGGAATGATTCAGCACATGTTCTTTCTTTTTTCTTTTTTTAACCCTGACCAGAAAAAGGAGAGGTCTACCACGTTTGTATCCAGCTTGCAGGTAAAGGGTTACAGATTCTAGGAAGTATTAAATGCAAACTTTAAAGGATTTTATTTTCATCTACAGTCACATGACGCCTTAATACCCAATGACACTAACTACAGTATCTCATTAAGAGGTCATGCAAACTCCCAAGCTAAACAAGGCATTCTTACATATTTAACATTCAAATGCAGAAGCCAAGCTAAGCCATGGAAGATTGTAATCAGAAAAGAGCTGCACTTCCTGATCAGCATAAAAGCTACAGGTAGGAAAAGTTCTTGTTCCTTTAAACTTGTAACATTGTGCTTTCAAGAGAAGCTGTTTAGTGGGCATATTTTGTACTCTCTTTGCTTTTTAGCTTTCAGAACAATCTAATAGTTTTATCCTGAAAATAACTGATCTCATTTGTTTCACCTGTTGTAGAAACAGTATTGTTTTTATACTCAGAAACATGGTCAGCTCAGTGGAAATCCGAACAAAACAATTTTTTAAACAAAATCTGACTATTAGAAAGCTAAAAGTAATATTCTTTAAGATTGTTTAGTTATTGAACTGGATGTGTTAGAGTTTGTGGGGTGAAGGGGTAGTTAATACGTCTTTGATGTCTGAAATGAAGGGATTTAGAGCTCTTCTGACTTTACTTATAATCTGAATTGCATATTGTTTTAGTCACTTCAGTGAAAATGTATTTTAATGGATGTGGTTTCCTCACTGAACTTACAGGAGTTCTAATCTCCCCTCTTATAATTTGGTGCACTTAAAAAAATCTTACAAAGGCAAAACAAGGCAGATGGGGAGTGTATTTCAGTGCTACATAAAAGGAAAAAAATTTACAAAATAGGGGAGGAAAGCGACCTGGACACTTTGGTTAAAACACAGCTAATCAAGAATTGAAATTACATAAAAGCACATCCATTTTCACACAGAGTGATAAAGTTTCACTGACATTGCTGACAGTATTGCAAGCGTTCATTTTTTTTCACCTGTGCTAAAGGACTTTTCCAGGGTGCAGCCTTTATCACAAAGTTCTTTCTCTCATCAGTTTTTCAGTTGTTTTTAGATAGTGTTCTAACCACTCACTATTTTATTCCCTTTGCAAGAATGTAGTTACAGACAACTCTATAGAGCTGCAGATTTTACATTATACTAGAAGATCTCTATTGCATCATAAGATTTCCACTGTCTGGGGATTCCCACTGCATAAAAGAAGCAAGCAGGGTTTACTAATTTACTCACACAATGATTGAGTGGTGATTGCAAGCAAAGTGTTTTCCTCAGCTTATTCTATAAAATCCATCATTTTTTCCTCTTCCTACATAACAGTAGCATACACTGAAAAGAAGTGGAGAACAATAATATATATATCCCTTTAGTTCAGATAAGCTCTCAAGTGCTTCACAAAAAAGTATTCTCTCATTACCAGTACTTAATAGAAATTCAAAAAAATTTGAGCCTCAACAAGTTTGCCAATAGTGCTTAAAAAAAATGAGTATCAGCATTCATTTCCAGGGTGCTCAACTTGAAACATATTAGGTCTAATTTTCAGAAGGGTGAAGATGAAATTAGGCCTAGTATGTCCAGCCTGAGACATCAAAAATCTTATTATCAAACTAATTCTTTTTCTAACCTCACAGCAGARGAGCTCACAACTACACTGCTGAGAATGTAGAGAAGCCACTACACTTTAAAAGAACTATTCTTTATTTACTGTTATTTAACTGACCTCTGAACTTACTCAGAAACTCTTGTAGATAAGGGATTTATTTGCATAGCTACACTTAAATCTGGGGGAAGAGAGAGGAATGCACCAGCTCCTAAATGAACAGCCATYCTATTACATGGCTTTTCACTGAAAGGAACGTTATGTCTTAAGTGCTAAGAACAGCCTATCGTGGCCATTCTTTTTAAGAAATGTTTGTACAAATTGGGTGGGTCATGGAAAACCAGCACTTAGTAGTTCAGCAGTTATATCTGTTGAATGTTAAATATGTAAAATGCCTTTGTAAGCTGGTACATTGAAATTGAGCACACAATGAACGATATAGTTACTCTGCAACTAGAGAGGCTAGACATTGAATGAGAGTGAAAAGTAACTCATTTCCTAAAGAAAGAAATACAAATGAGGCATTTGTTTTCTAGCACTCCAGCAGTTCAGATGTTCTTTATACCAACAATTTTACAATCATTACAGTAATTTGCACTACTTTAATATTACCTTTTGCTGAAGAAATAATCCAGCCTATTATCTTCCTTTGGCACATCAACATAGAGCCAACTGTAGCAGTGTTTCATGGGGAAGACACACAATTCAAATACTTTCATTCTGATATATAAGGAGAGAGAAAGATTCTTGCAAACATATTACTGGAAACCCAAGAGATAATTTTGCATTTGGATCTTGGGGGAAATCAAGTAAACACATAAATCAAAACACTTGCAGAAGTTTGGAACAGTTTACGCTTTACCCCAAAACCAGAGCTAAGCAAAGCATTCGTCAAAGGCCAGTCCAGATTTTCCAAAAGACTTGTAAGTATCAGGAAACTTGTATCAGATTTAAGGCTTACACTGAAAATCATCAGCCTGATGATTTCTGTGCAGCTCCAGGCAGGTGAGCAGAGAGCAGAGCCATCAGATGAAGTGAACTGTGGCTTCCTTGGAAAGCCCAGTAGAAAGTGGACACTGTGTGAGGCAAACATTTAGGAATGACTCCTGGAACGTGTCTGAGCGCTGAGGTCCTACTCTGACCACACAGCTGTGTACATCTCATCTCAAAGAAACAAACTGACTTAAGAGTAAGGATTTGCTCCAAGGCTTTACTGAGTGAAAGCCGAGATGCCGCGTTCACTCCAGAGCGCAACCGTCTCCTTTCCAAAACGAAGCAGCAAAGAGAGCTGGCAGAAGCGAGGGTCTGAGGCATGTAAAATGCCCGCACAGCCCTCTGCGGCGCCTTCGCAAGGAGGGAAACAGGGATGGAGGAGGAGAGCAACCAGTTTTGGGAAGGGACACTCCCTACCCCCGCTCCCATTGATGGCTCAGGAGGCTCCAGGGTCTAACGCCTGCAGGGCCTGACGGTCAGGGGCCACCTCAGGCGCTGCCGCGGTCCTGCTATATGACCTTAGCAAAGTCTTTCTTTACATCTGTTTGGACAGCAAGCTCTTTCAGGAAGGCACACTCTTTTTCTGTTTGTACAGTACTTAATTAAATATGGCCTCAATATTGTCTACATCTTCCACTGCTATTGTTTCACAAATGACTTGGGGGGGAAAATGAAGAAAAACTCARTGACACACTCAGCCCACTAAAACACAATGAAACTTAGCCGGATAATAAATATTCACTTCTGTACCTGAATTAACATTTCTCCTCCTAAATTTGTTCATCTGAGAATTATGTATGGTCACCTGTCAGTAGAGTATGCCTGAAACTTCTACAAAAAAGCTGCAATAGTAAAATCTTTGGCATTATTTCTGGGTCTCCTTCCTTTCATGAGGAAAAACTGCTGGTATTTTTAGCACGGGCTGGTTGTTTCAGAAATCCCATGGGATTTCTATTTGAAACAAAACAGTGAGAATTTCTGTTTCTCAGTGGACGTGCAGTGCTGTGAAATGTTGTGGGCAGGGCACTGGCTGAACACAGAGCAGGAAACCGAATCCCAGTTCCCGACTTAGGACCACCGCGTTCAGCAATGGCTCACTCACCCCATGGTGCTGCAGAAATAGTGTCAAAAATCCCTTGTATGGCTGCAGGCAATGATGCAAGTAAATAGCTGATTTTTGCTATAGAAGAAAAGTGCTGGCACACAGGATATATTGTTAATGAGAACAGGTATGAGACAATGTAGTTTTTAGCTTATTGAAAGTTTAATATCATAAATGGGCAAAATAAATGAGTTTTGGTGGAAAGGTCAAAAGGGATTATTGGAAAGAGAAGAAATAGTAAGTTTTCCTGTGAGCTCTCCTCTGAATCACTTTCACTTGGATTTACAGAGAAACTTTAAAATTTTATTAAGAACTGAATACTGGAAGCTAAACATTTAATCAGTAACAACAGGAAGCAGAAAAACAAAAGCTATAAGTTTCCTTTTTGATGTGACCTTTTTCTGTCTGCAGTTTTTATACAAGAGTTTATTTAACTCCCAGTTCTTCACTTTAACCACAAATGTCTTCTGCAAAGCCGCAGATGCTTTCTGGTTAGAAAAGTATTTCCAGTTGAATATTTTATTATTAATCCACACAAGTTACTTTTTCCCTGGGGAGAGTGAGGATTAAGCCACCTCCTTGGGGCTTACTTCTTTTGGTGTTGTCAGATAGGCTTGACTCTGCCTTGGATCATTTCCCAGTTATTTAAGATAGATGTATATTTCTATTAAAGAGCTGCTGAATTTTCTCATTTTATATAAACAGACCCAATTCCTTGTTGCAGCAGCAGGCAGTCTGCTTTTCTGCAAGAGCTAAGCACAAGGATAGGAATATCCCATGTCCACAAGGAAAGACTGCAAACGCTTTCAAGCTGCAGTCTACCTGAGAACAGGCAATTTCGCTCCTTCAATGCTCAGGACTGTTGTAGGTGCATGTTAAGGCACTTTGCCCAGGCAGGTTGGCATTAACGTTCCCTTGGGCTGCACGCTGCTATGGGGTCTCTGAAGGCTGCTCTGAGACAGCCACGGGGCAGAAACCATCCCAGATCAGCCGCGGTGCCACGTTCCCGCAGCGCCCGGGATGCGTGGGCTGTGGGCGCCTCCTTCCTCCCACAGCCGATCCTCCCTCTCCACTGGGCTGCGGTCATTGCACTCGCTTCCCTCTTCCTCCTGCAACTGCTTTGCAGCCCGGTTTTATCAGCAGGACGTTTGGGAGCGCCCGGCTTTATCTACCGCCTCCAACGCTCGAGCTCTGTGCAACCACCTCAGCACAGAGCGCGCTGCCTCGGCCCTGGCGCTGCCGCTCGGCCACCTCCTCCCTCCCGGCCACGCTCCGGTGGCACGGGGCTGGCAGCCACCAGGGCGACCGGGGTGGCGGCCACCAGGGTGACCAGCAGCTTCTTCCCAAAAAAAAGCATTATCAGCTCCTACTCCTGTTAAGGCATGCACACCTGGCAGGGATCTCACTTGTGGGATTTTAACACTACTGATTCCCGAGGAGCTGCTGTCCTGACCTGCCCATGGGAAGGGAAGCGCAGAGCAAGGCCCGGGCAACGTCAGGCTTTGGAAGCAAACTGATGGCCCTGTTCACTTACAGCTCAGTGGAAAAAGTGGTTCCTGGCAGCTTTCAGTAAACTGAATAAAGCTTTGTTAAGGTCCTTTCTGCCTCTATTTTTGGTTTGGGTGTGGCATGGAAAAAACAATATTTACCCTCTCAGTAGCTGTGCCCTTTGTGTGTTTGTTGTTGTGTTCTCTTTCCCCCGTAAATTTGGCAGATGTTGCATGGCTTGATATCTGCACTGCATTTTTGTCAGAATATGTGTATGTCTCTACTAAACATCAGCAGTGAATAGGCTGTGTCTGTGTGGCAAAGATACACATTCAACTGCTGGGCACTGTTTCACAGGCAAAGATGCATAAAGGACAAAAATACCCTAAGATTTCATTTGAAATGTAAATGAGGCAGAAGCTACAGTCATCAACCCCAAACTGAAGGTCTCCAGGGGCCCGAGAAGCTACAGCCACATACAAGGTCTGACTGCCGTCCTTAAAATCTCATTTTAAATTAAAATTGCTCGGGAATATTTTCCATTGCATTGGATGAATGCACTCAGATTGCGAAAAGGCTAGTCCATATTGACCAATATGCATTAAAAACTAACGCTCGGTGCAATTATCCAATTAATTAATTGCCTTCTATAAAAATGTTTCTGTCCATGTATATGTTTATACAGAGTACAAACATACAAATTTGCTAATGCATAACTGATCAAAAAAACACAGAGAAAAATCAACCACTTAATAAAATGCCTTGAAGTCCGAGACTCTGACACTGCTACCCCCGAGGCCTTTGACGAAACTGTCTGGCAGGCCCACTGACTGCCCAGCCTGATTAACCAAACACGCATTAACAGGCAGGCTGAGCTTTCAACAGAAATAACCGGCTAGCCTTGCACTCATGTCTCTGGATCTGGTCAGAAATGTTTTCACTCTATGTCACCATGCCCCAACCACCCTCTCATCTAGGCATAAATGGAGATTTGAAGGAAAAGCAATTTGTCTGCTGCTGCTACATGAAAGCAGTAGCAAGAACTTAATTTGGCTCATAGTTGACAAGGCAGCAGCGCCCCATGGAGAGAAGGATGAAGTCCTTCACAGGATAAACACCCCTGCCTGCCCAGGCTGCTGTGTGAAGCGTGGGAAGCAGAACGCTTCCGCTCCCTTCCTCCAGCAGCTCCGTCCCCCTCCCCAGACGGCAAGCTTGCTGTTTTGTGGCCGATCCCAGCAACAAGTGTTCACCACGCTACAGCCTTAGCTTTGCTTCGTTTCTCTACAATGCTTCCATAACAGAGCCTTACACTGGCACCATTGAAATCAGTGCAGTTGGACTTCCCTCCTGGAGAGAGGGCGACTATTTAACCCAGAATATAGGCTGCTGTTTTGCCTGTGGGGCAGACCAGGTTTGAGGAGCAAGGAGCTGCACCGCCACAGTGCCCCGTACAGGAGGCAGCATTTGAATCCAAGTCTCCCAAATGCTCTACGCAATAGAGCAAGCTGCCTCTAGGTACTAACACACTTTTAAATTTCAACCAGAGCTATCAGTTATCCGTGTCGATAACTATCTTGCCATGAGGAAGTATGTCAGATTGGCCAATAAAGTTCTTACAGGCAGCAGAGGCAGCAGATACCATAGAGCTACCTGAGACACATCCTTAATAGCCCCGGCATAATTCTTTGGAACAAGGAGCTCGGCTTGAAACGTCACTGTGATCCTAGTGTACGGCATCATAAGCTGCTCCACTACCAAAACGGATTTCCACGAGTCAGACTTAATTGTGCAATTTTGGGTGATACCTTTGGGGTGAATAAAGCCCATTCTTTCACATAGTATTAAAAAAAAAAAAAAAAAAAAAAAAGAGGGATTACTAAATTGGCTTGATTCCAGACAACACTAAGTCTTTTAAAGGAACGAATACTTTTTTGTAGCTTTCAAGTACTGTTCCAGTGCAAGACTGGAAAAGGTTGCAAATACAATCAAGATAAGCATGTTACAATTCAATAATAGAATGGAGATACAGCTGTATTTCACTGCTATCTCACCATTACCATATTTTAGACACATTTGAACCTTTTTAATGCAGTGGTCAATACTTTGGATCTGTCTTGTGCTGAGAAATAATTATTGTAATTACAAATAAAAACCCTTTACTCTTATTCACTAAATCATTGTGTCTAATCATTCTCTTAGCCACCCATCATCACTCAATGTCTTTTTGGGAAATTGGTTTAAAATAACCAAATGGGAAAGTTCACAGGCACTCTAAACAGCTCTAGATTAAATTATCTCTGTGCTGTATTTAAAAGAAAAGAGAAATCCTTTCAGTCCAAAAGAACTCAAGTGGGAGAAAAGCATACATCACATGAAAGGGTCTTTATTAAGATACTGTATCAGAGTCTTTTCTTCAAGATTTCTGAGTGTGACCTTAGGTAGCTTTAGTGTTTTCTTTATTTGTGTGTTTAAAAAGGTTTTCTATACATTTTCACAGTACTTTGAAACTACAGTCTAAATAATCATCTGCTTTTCTACTGTGCTGACCATTCTTTATGTGAAATGTTCAGAAACAATGAAGGAAAAAATGTTTCCTAATATATTCCCCACACCTACGTAGAAGCAGTACCACATAGGGGGAGCAACCTGAGCAATGAAACTAGGGAAAAAGGCAAGAAAAGGGAAAAAAAGAGGGGGGAAAGGGGRAAGGGGGAAGGGAAAAGGGAAGAACCAGGCACAAATAATGTATTTCAGACTATGTCTGATCTGAGAGCTGTCTGATATGGATATATCCCATTAAAGAAACTGATTTATATATCTTATACTGTTTTAGAAAGATTCATATTTTCATTCTACTTTTTATTCATACTTTTATTCTTATATGTGATCATTCCCAACAACCCCGAGCTGAATGGGTCTAAGCAGGCTGCAAAACAACCTCAGGAATAACTCCTTGAGCCAGGAGTGCCATAGCCTTGCCGTTCACTGAAATACAGATTCTAAACATTTGGTGCACCTACATGCTAGTGCTGGCATTTCTCTGAACTGTGGACAACCAGCGTCTGACATAAATAACAATGTTACCATTTTGCTCACTAAACAAGCTAACTCTGTACCCACAGCTTGTCAAATCCTTCCACTGAGGAAAGAATCTTCTCTAGGTGTCCCAACACAAACTATATTACTTAGTTCATCTTGCGATCCAATTTAACACCAACAAGGATAAAAAATCACAGTTAAGGTGCTAAAACCTATTTTACCACTGCTTCCATACAGGACAACTGGGTAAAGAGAGTTCTGTTTAAGATGGGAAAAGTTAATTTTTTCTGTAAAACCCACTGACTCATTTGCACCAAGCAGATTGTTCTTCAGCCTTCACATTTATTTTTTCCACTCCATTCTTCTACTACGTCTGAGCCCGAACCCTGAGGCCTGTGCTCAGCCTTCTGTTTCTCAGACCTGCTAGAGGACATGAATTTGGGCAGAAGGCTGAGTTGTTAACTCATGGTGCCCTCTCTTTCAGTCTTGCCAAGAAAGATTATCTTTTGGCTGAGCAATGAATTTATAGTACATGCTTTGCGGGTCATATCTACTCATCTGTGTAGGATTCACTTTAGGCTAGCAGTAACAAACCAGGGATGTAACTCTTACAAACTCAAGGTATTTATAAACAGGTTTCAGTATCTTTTCTTGCTGTTTACGTTCCAATTTGGATAGCCAGTTGTAACTTGAAATCTTCCCAAAAGATTTTCCAGTCTATTGGCCACGCAAAATGTGATTTCTTGCTACCTGAATTTCCTTTGAAACAATGAAACCTACATAAACTCTTTTCCCTGTAGGCTCTATTTGCCTTTCAAGAAGCTAAGGTTTCATGTTTTTCCCCAAATCTGTTAAGTTACCAACCCTGTTCAGTTGCCTTTGTCTTACAGTTTTGGAGTCTGTAAATAGTTAATTCTTCAAATCTTATGAAATTCCCTTCTGTTCTCTGCATCATTCCAGCTTGATGCAGAAAAGACAAATTTGCAAAAAATTGTGTTTCATAAGACCAGCACCTGAGATGAGCCCCAGAAGTACGGCTCATTTGAAAGCCTGTGGTTTGCACTTTTCCTAACAACTGCATTAAATGAGTATTCGTTAAGATAAAGTAAACTTGACTGAACTGCTCTAAAGTACATTTAGCACAGATAATCCAGTAGTGGTATGCCCTGCTACAGGGCTTGTATTGTTCAGTATCATGCCATGAAATAGCCTAGACTTACATGTTCTACCCTTGACGTGAAATAAAGTTAATCATAGACTGAGATTTCTTTGTTCAGCAAAACAGATTTTTCCTGGCCTGTTCAGTTCCACTTTATCTGGCATTCTTACAGCCTGCAATATTCCTCTGTCCACAGAGCTCACTGCGCAGTACAGTGTTAACACAGTTGAACAGCTCACCTAGATACTGGCACAAAATCCCTATCCCAAGGATTGAGTCCACCAAGAGCCACCTGTTTTCTAGGCTTGGCCTTCTGTTCCTCAGTCTGTGCAAGACTGTATTGTTATTCTGCAGGATTTGTACTTTATTCCTGTTGTTTTTGTTTTCCTCATCTCCATGGCATGCCCGGTAAAGAGCGCAGTATCCAAAGATATCTCAAAAAAGCCCTTTGTGGTACAGGAGATATACAGGGTTTCTTGAACAAGGATGCTGAAAACTTTGTAAAGGAATATGTATGAGTAAATATACTACTGCCCAGAGAAAGTAGGGCTCCTTTTCGTTGGCAAATGGAAAGAAACTCCATCAAGCCCTGCAGATTTAGGAGTTCTTCATCCTCAAAATGTCCTCAAAACTTCCTCATTACAGAGCTCTTGCAGCTCATTTGACTGAAGGAAAACTAAGCTTAAGTTGGCAAAGATCATATTCATTTATGCCAAGAAAATCCCACACAATTTGAAATTAATCAATAGTACAGAAATCCCTTCCCACCTACCACATGGAGCCTAGTCCCCAAAAATCTGCAGTGTCTCTCTAGGGTGGTATTTGAAMTAAGCCTGTTTGCAGAACTAGCTTCACCCTCTTCCCATGACACCTTCCCACACAGAGAAATCTTTTCCTACCTTCTTGCCATGTAAAAAATAACACACCTATATAGAAAATAAAGGGTAAAACATCATAAAGCTTGAAAAACTCTGATTTCAGAAAAAAATTGTCAGTGAGACAATAGATTTTTCTCCCCAGATTTTTTCTTCTTCAGGTACTCCTGAAACTGAGCCTGGGCTTCTCCCTTCTTCTTCCTCCACATGTTTCTTTTACTTTCCAGGAGGACTGAAATCTTTTCATGGAAGCAAGGACTGCAGCTGATTGCAACAAAGCTTTCCATGCATGACCTTTTTTGAAGCATTAGGGTGAAATGCCTGAAATGATTCTGACATGTTTGCCATTCACAGTGTGAAATTACCCTGCTCCCATTATACTTTTGGGCTTTTGCCCCCTCCGTTTCAGTAGGAATGGAGGAAGTTTACCACCAAACTGGCATACAGGATTTCCCCTTATAAAGAGGTTGTAGGTCCTTTGCAGCTGAGCTTATCAGGAACAAGACAGTTGGGTTGAGGGTTTTTTTTACAGTATTTCCTTGTTTGTGTTACAGCAGCATCTACAGGCACCACATGAGATGAAGGCCTCATTGTTCTTCTAGCTGTCAGAGAGACACACAATAAGGCATAACCTATTTAAACACTTACAGATTAAAAAGACAGAGTAGTTCCAGAATCCGGAGTGGATCCAGATGCTTAGCACCCACTTAATTAGGGAAAAAAGCAATAATAACCCAGTCCCATTTGGCCTATCAATAATAAAACCATCATCCCAAGAAGTAAAAGCTCTGGGTCCCTTTGGATTTAGGAGGGACTTAATCACAGGTATCTCAAATCCCAAGCAATGGGTGACATCAGGTGGCCATTATGCAAGGTGGGCTGCCACTGCCACACGCTGCTTTGACAGCAGTGGATTCAGATGTCTACAACGTGCATTAAGCAGGCTCAGAGCTCCCTCAACAGAAAGGACTCTTCAAGGTCAAGGGAACACCAAGTTTGTGAACCTTAAATTACCTTGGCRACCCAGCTGTCAAGCTACTTAGCTCTGCCAAAAGTTTATATGCCATGGGCACACTGCATTAACAGACTTTAGACAGCTACACACGTTTCATGGCAACAGCTTACACATAATAAGCACTAAGGTACCCAAGCAGCTAGGTAGGGTTTTTTCAAATTGTTCCCCGGAAGTGTGGCATTTGACTTCTGTTGGCACTGGGACCGAGACGTGCACTGCTCCTCTATGAGCCGGGACCACTCCTGGAAGCCACTTGCTACAGGAGTGGAGAATGCAGGTCCACAAGGTCAAAAGGAAGACCACAAGCAGATTAGCTGGTCCTCTTAATCRCAAAGCCATCATCTCCTACATTATCCTTCCCAGTCCACACAAGTAACTGCCCTAATTATAAATGTTTTCATCTGTTTCCTCCATCTTAGACATTTCCTGTGAAGACATCTTTTTCCTAAGGCTGAATTCCCAAGTTTCTAAACTCTTTCATGTCTATAAAACTTTCTTTCACATCTATAAAACTTTCTGCTACCTGAAAACATAACAAATAGAAAAAATACAGTATCAGGGATCTTTCCCCTTTACTACAGTCTGTAGCAAGGCTCTTGCTTTAAGACAATGTCACAACAGTGCAGGCATTACAAATTAAACAGTACACTTGTTTTGCAAACTCCTTGTTGTTTTCTGACTATAATTACTGTCTGAATAAGTAGACTTTTTTTGTTAAATGAGAGAAGGAGGAAATCAGTACAGTGCTGCCTCTGTATTCCCTCACCTCTCAGGCAAAACCTCCGCCCCTCACCTGGCTCCGGGTATGGGGCTCTGAGCCAGCACCCCCGGAGGCACCTCGGGGCTGCACTCACTTCAGCCGTCTTAGGATGGCACAAGTTTCACCACTGTCGAGGTCTTTAGTTCACAGGCTCTTATCACCTTATGAGTTCAGAGTAAACTCTGTCTGGAACAGAACGGTATTTTTAGGGGGTACTTTCCTCCATTATGAACCTTCAAATAAATATTTACTTTTTTCTTTTTAATACAGCCAGCACAGCACAAGGAAATTGGTGAGAGTAGGCCTGTCTCTTGGCAGCAGTTCAGCGTTACAGAAGTTTAGTCGTGACAGCAAACTACACCTCAAGTCAGTCATATGTCACTTCTGGTGGAAGAAAGTTCTGCTACAGAGAAAATATAAGTTTGATGCATTTAAAGCATCTCAAGAGATAATATGCCAGATAACACAGTATGAAAAAGCATTCTTTTTTGTAAAGGACAAAAATATCTTATTTCCTCAGACCTCTTCCTCACCACAATAAGCAGTGTGGACTGAAACTTGACCAAGTAACAAAACTGTTAGGAAAGTACTGCATACATTTTTATGCAGATTGACTAGTTCTTCATAACTGAAATGGATTCTGGTGTCTTTTTGACATGAACAAGGCAGGCTTTGATAGAACCTGGACTATCATCTGGGTCTCCATCAGAAACTCAACCACTTCCCTGTCACTTCACCATCTCATCTCACTAGCCCTGTGACCCAAACCTGGAAAGAAGCTCAGTTCTCTGGCAATCAACCCAATAGCCTGACAAGGAGCAGAAAAACTAAGCTCTGATGATTTTCCTAGACTACAGGGATCCCAATGCTCTTTTGAGTGGGGAAAGACCACCACAAAAATCATCCTATAAAGTTAATGGGAAAATGGTAATTTCATAGAGAATTTAAAAGGGAAACCACACAAAAAAGTATGTTTTCTTAACTGAAAAAAACTACTTTTTTGTATCTTCTGTAAACCAGAATTCTCCACTCATCTTTATTACCACATACCTTTTTAAAATATATATACAATAAATGTGAATGTCTTTAGACAGCAGAATGTTGGGAAATGTATCTGGTAAGTTACCACTTATTCAAGGTTAGTATTCAATTACCGTCATTCAAGAGACCTAGAACACTGCAGGGCTAGGGACAGCACAGACCCTTATGTGCTCCAGTGTCCCCGGTCCATGTGGTCACAGGTGTCCATACCAGTAGGACCTGCTGAAACAACTTAAGCAGTCAAGGGGAAAAAAATCCTTTTTATTGGGGATTTTCTTCATTTTGGTTCACACAGAACATTTAGAGCCTAAATTAAAGGTGATCTGTGAAAGAAAAACACGTTATCAGTATTGGCTTTGTAACGTGTAACAGCAACCTAAGATTTTAATTTTTACTGTTTGATTTTAACATTAAAAATTTGGGTCTTGTCAAAGCTGGAGAACTATTAATTAGCTCTCCATTCATTGTAAGAACCAAATCACGTGACTGAAGGACTGAATAACAAAAGGCTGCAATTTTCATTCTAATGAGAATACCTTAATTTCAATAATTACTGTACACTGCAGGAAAATGAAGTCTGTGCCAGAGATTTAACTGTCCTCTGCAAGCCCCAAATTTAAGTAAAACTCATACAAGATGTGATACATAGCATGTGTTAGTGTAAAATCAAAAGGAATATTGATTTACAATAATCATTGCATTGTCCACTTAAAATCATGGCAATACACATAAATCACACCAGTTTAGTTAAGTTAAACCTACAACGGAAAAATGAATATCTAAATTTGAGACATTCTTTACAGATCATGCAATCAAAGACAGCAAACAGGGAGGAAGTCTCTCTCCACTTAAAACATCCCATTGGTCTCAATCCTGCATAGGAAAATTGCAGGTAATACCAACATCTGGCAAAACCCAAGGAAGCCAGTCTTATGCCAAGACACTGAGTGGGTCTTGGCAGAGAAGATGTGAGAATCCAGCCTTTATCAAATGCTGCAATGGCACTGCTTTAGTTGCAAAACCATTGCTCAGAGCTGTTCATGGAAAGACCAATTCATACTACATGCACAACTTTCATTAGTGTGGTGTTGCACTGGCGTAGTTAAATTGAAGCAATTTTATACATAAGAATGATGCACTGATTTAAAATTGGTTTATGTTGATTAGTTTACTCTTGCTTCATAACAGCGTTATTTCTGTGGGCAAACAAGGCCATAGATGCTTGGGATGCTTCAGTCTCATAGGATTAACAATTTTAAATTAGGGAAAAGTAATTTAGTGCTCCAACAAGAATTTTCATTTATTTCAAAGGCTTGGAACCTGGAACCATCACTCCATAATTTTATCCAAATGTTGATGTCGTCAATGCATTTTCAAACAGCTTTTAATTAAGTTAAATAAAGAAAACAGATGCTGCTGAAGAAATGCCCAGTAAGAATTTCTGTTTCTAAATAAAACTGTGTTAAATGCATAACCAGTTTTGCTGTGGGATGTGATACACACGACTGAGTTGATAGGTGTTCAGTGAGACTTCTGCGCCGTTTAATATGTCACCGTGAGCAGTCAGCACAGAGATAATTATATAAATATAGAATGGGTCTATGGCCTCTACTTCCTCTAATTAAAAAAAGTATACAAGTTACATAAATCGCACCCAGTAGCATTTACTTTGGGCTACAGCAGCATTTTTAAAAAAAAGTTTCATCTGCCCAAACTGAAAAAGTCTTTCAGTTTTCCTAGCTCAGACAAACACACACACAAGACACCCATCAGGCAACATTTTCTATTTTTAAGCTGTGTTAGTCAGTGGTGCTGTAACCCAAGTCCCACCCAGGTACAAGATCTTAAGAAAGTTGAATGTATCAGTGTGGAAAACTGTAGCAGGGAGAGAAGGAATGAAAATTAGGTCAGTCTATTTGAATTGCAGTAGTTTGTCCAAAAAATGCCTTTACTGCCCACTTTGAAAGGGCTTTAGAGACCACATTAGGGAAATGTTTTCATTTTCAAAATCTTCATCTTTGTTACTGCCTGCCTTGCTCAGAGGACTCACTGCTGATGCATCCTCCTGGCCGTTTATTTGGTTGGAGAATACAAATATTGCTAGCATTAAGGCTGGAAATTGCAAATGGATCTGGGGAAGTTAGCCTCAGTGAGATTTTATGTGCCTATTAGGCCCTTATATGCGCATTAAGTTTCATCAAAAATGCCTTGTTTTTTCACCCAGAAAAGCTACCCTACTCCGAGCTGGTCTTGTTTTATTCAGAATACTGCCTACACAGCGAGCAGAAGGAAAAAAGGGGAGAGGAGCCGACAGCTTGGCAATGGGGCTTTCTGGCCTTTGGGAACAGCGTTACCCCTCCCTCACGCAACCTGAGCAACCTAAGGAAAAGCAATACGCCCCATGATAACCCTTCATGCCATCGAAGGCCAGCCCAGCCTCCGTGCCTCGCGCGGGCTTGCAGGAGGGACGCAGGCACGTCCCTCAGCTCACAGCAGACCTCCCTCCGCGCAGCCACCACCTCCTAGAGTGACCGCGGTGGTCAGGCAGTGGAGGCAAGTAGTTCAGAGCAAATTGCACAGCAAGTATACGTATCCTTTTACACCTATGTTGGTTGTATTGATTACTGATCTAAGATGAAATACATAAATGTATGCTAACTATAAAAAAGGGTCCTTCCATTTGTTCCACTCAGTATCATACTTTTTAAGCAAGAGGAAAAACCTGGCTCCACCCTCTGAATAAAACCTCGTTTTTAAAAGCATAATGCAGGAGAAATAGAAGGCAGCAACCATTGTGTCTCGCTTTTCTATCTTAATGGAGAAATAAGCACTTAAAATATATATATATATATATGTATATTTAAGTATGAAAATAAAAAAGTATGATATTGATATGATACATATATATAAAATCCACAAACTAACCACAGCAACAAGGGACAGATATACACATAGCAAAAGCAATCAGAGAATCCTGCTTGCAGCCCTGTGTTTGATAGCACTGAATATGCAAAATGTCAGCTGCAGCACTTCTGTTCCACATCAGTTCATTCTTCAGCTGGGTCAGCTACACAAGTAGRAACTATAATGAACAAGTCCCAGACTGAAGTTGGGGCCTTAAAGGCTGCATGGGTTATCCAAATATATGAATGAACGCTGAGCACACCAGGATGCTTTAAACCACAAATCTATTTCAAATATTGCACTAGCAGAGTCATGTTCAACTAATTATAACTCAGAACATTTTGTGACCACAACCATAAAAATACCATTTCCCAAAGTTCTCAAATTTTCATAGCCTTCAGCATCATATATTTCTTACCTCTATTAGCAAAAGCTTTACTTTTAAGCCATTTCTATAAGCTAGTTTTTGACTGTATCTCTAACCTTCTGACTGAAAGGATTATAGACCTAATGCATTTTCTTAAGGGATTTTTCTACTTATGGAATCAGTCTGCAATCTTCTCACTCTAAATTATGACACAGGATTTATTTATCATCCATTTCCACACCCTCAGAAATGTGAATGGAGGGAAATCCCATTGTGCAGGAGGCTCCCCATGGCTCTTTGCCCATGGAATAGCTTATGACAGTGGATTACACTCTTCAGAAACCTGCATAATTCCCGTAGCTAAACTAGCTGTTGCTTTGCCACCACTGATTGAAAATTGTTGGAGACTGGGAGGTAACTGGGTATCTGAGAATACTACTTATGAAGAGCCAGGTCCTAAGCAAGGTAGCTACAGGTCCAGGTGAAACMCAGAAAAGTGGAAAGCATTGGACACATTTATATCGGGTAGTTTTAATGAAGGTGGCATTGGAAAAAGAAAGAAAACATCCACAGTGCACACATCTCCTCCTCCTGCCCCCCTCCTCCCCACTGATAAATCCATGATTTGTTTTAAGAATATAGAGAGCCCAAGGTCCTAGGTAAATGCGAACAAGGTTACGATCCCCYGCCGCAGCGGAGCAGAGAGGCACTGCAGTGAGCCATCTCTCCAGCCGAACGCGAGGGAAACAACGTGTTCAGACCTGCAGCGTGTCCTTGGCTCTGCCCACTATAATTCACCTCTTACTGTTATATAACACCAAGAAATGACAACCAGAAACTGAGCCCCAATGTTTTGCACTAGAACACAAATGGGCTGAAAACAAGCCTTTCCCCAAACACATCCCCATTAAGCTTCTGACGCAATGCAGAGATGGGTGAGACAGCTAAAAGCAAGGCATGACTGCAGATAAGGCAGCAAACAACCCGCCTTTAATTTGTCAGCAATAAAGTGGCAAACCAACACACAGCTAAGTCTAAGACTCAAGTCCAAATGATTCACAGTGCAGCTTTTATCAAACTTAAAGGCCACAGGTTTATGTCCCTTGGAAAGCAACTGGATCTTGCCACAGAGAAGACACAGTAGAACAGGCAGCATTAAGTTTAAGCGCAGTTCATATTAATGTGYGCTGTGAATTCTGGTGACAAAGGAGTAGAAGAAATGCAGCCTCTTTCACCTTCCCTACTCTGAAAATGGCCTTGTCCAATAATGAGATGGGACCAACAGCTGGGGACAGTGACTTTTGCAATCATTCCTATGTGAGATATCAGAGCGTGCAACACAGAGCCTTTACAGGAAATTGCACTGCTGAAATTGGGCTGATGAGGATTTTTCACATAATAAAGTGCTTCCTGGTATAGCTTTAATAATAATTTAAAGAATGATTAAAATCTTTTGATTTAAAGCTGTTACATACAGATGAGAAAGCTAAAATATTTATTCTACAGTTTAATGAAAAAATGTTCTCTCATAACAAACACAGAGACCTAGCATACCAGTTGCCCGGTGTTTGGCATTCTTTGCAAACATTTCTTGTTATACATGCTCTTGTTTTGGCATGAGGGTTTAAAAAACAAGCATCATGGATCTTTTCAAGCTATGAGTGTGTCATGGAAAGGAAGAGAAGACTCAGAATTTTGCCAGATTAAAATGTGCAGTGACTTGCACTTTTAGCATTCATTTTAAATCTTAAGTTCCACATATGTATTCACAAATACACTCACCAGAAGTCCGGTAATATTGTTCTGAAACTTAGAAGCCCCATTCTCCTGAAGCCCCAGCTAGAGTCCTGTCCACAACACTCTCTCCGAGAAAACAAAATTCAGATTTTAATATAAGGCAGCAGTCAGCCATTATAGCTATTTTTTCAGTATTTTAATAAAGCACCACTGTTGTCCATGATTCTTTCCTTGGAGACTAAGCCCACATCTCAGAAACATCCACACAAACCAAAAAAAAMCCCAAAAAACATCCACACMGAAAAGTTAATATAACGCTCTGAATTACTGTTTCTTCTAACATAACCAGCATTTCTTAGTATACATTTTCCAAAGTTATCTAGGTGCCTAGAGGGACACAATGAAACATACACTGCAATACAGACTATAGGGAAGGTATAGCCATCTTGTTATATAATATATATGCCAGGGAACATTTAGTCAGATCAAAATAGGAAAAAATACAGAATGGAGCAAATGAAATTCTTCCACCAGCACAACTAACTTGGGCGATTGGCATCTATAAATTTGTCACCAAGGGAAAGAGTATAATGAGGTTTCCATGCAAAACAACGAGCGTTATCCAGTGTTACAACAGTGAATACGACAAAATTAAACATAAGTTTAAAAAAGCTAAAAGTTCTAGGAGATATAGGCCTTCATACTACAGAGACTTAAGCCATGTTTGATGGAAAGTAGAAGTTGCATAATATCAGCTCCCTGAGGGGAGTTTGCGCAACTTCTTCTAAGGTATCTGATGCTGACCACAGGACCAAAATTGGGTCTGATCCAGCTGGGCAGTTTCAGTGTCTCTCTACATATAATAAGATAGAATTAAAAATACAAGAAAAATCAAACAATAAAGTCAGAAATATTCCTGATTATCCACTGTAGGGACAATTTTAAAAAGAATAAGCTTTCCTTTTCTTTTTTTTTAAATGGAGTGGCTGGATAAACCTACCTATTTTTTTACATATATAAGGGAATTCAACATGTAATTAAATTCCCAGTCAGAAGAAAAACACCCTTTTTGTTTTCCCCTACCGCATCCTATAGCAGCCATTATTAATGCCCTTGTTGAGCAGCACTCAGGTGGAACCAAGGAAGTGACACCAGCCATCCAACGCCTTCRAACCTGCTGCTGCTTTGTGGCTGTGATCTGGGTGTTGAAAGAACAAGGATTTGTTGCAATCATTGGCTTGCCAGCTGCTTGAGGCATTCAACTGTATCTAGCGCAATCATGCTGGCAAGCATTCAGGAGTAAATACACAATAACATTTGTATGTTTACAGCATCTGTGAAAGGTGTGGGGAGGACAATTTCTCTACAGTGTGTTTCTAGAGCAAGTCAAACCCATTAATTAAATCCATTCTCTTGTCCTGCTTCAAAAGGAAAAACAGGGCTGATTTATGGGCATTGACAGCTGCAGGAACCAGGAGCTGTTTTTGGTCTCTCTCTGTCTCTAATTAATTTTTAAGCATCCGGGTAGGCTGATTTCTCAGATTCAGATCATATGAAAGGCTGCATGTCCTCAACTTGCATGAAGAAAGAAAAGGAAGGTGCTCTATACACAGAGTACTGTCTGGCAAACTGCCACGATTTCTCAATGCTGACTGAACAGCATTTACAGAAATTGGGTACCTGAACACCTTTGTGCCCAAGTAACGTGCAGGAGGAAGCTCAAAAGGTCCCGCTCACAAGACATTTCTTATCTAGTTATTATTTTGCTTGTGCTGACAACAAAAGCTTTAAGATGATAAACAAATGGTACCCGGAAAGCACTACAACTAACAGTTCTCTTGTTAACTACATACCCCAGAGAAATTGCCTCAAATATCTTCTTCTAGAGGGAAGATAAATGTCTCTGTATTGCCAGAGCAAATGGCAACATACGCAAACAGCAATATATAGCAATAGAGCATGGATTTCATGTTCTTTTCCTCTTCCAGGTTCTTTAAGCAAGAGACAGATTGCTAGTATTTTGGCCTGAAATCTGAAGGTAAGCAATGAGAAAGCTTCTAACACCCAGTCTACGAACAGGAAATTGTTACAGAAGTGGAAAACTTAGGATGCAGAACTTTCACCCCAGATTTCTGGGAGATCTTTATCTGTAAAGGACTATGCAAACATAGACAGAGTAAACTGACACTACATCACTTGCGTTGCAGAGCCATATGCTGTTGTCACAGACACTGCCAATAAAGATCCAAGTTTCCTATATATTAATGAGTTGAGTCCTGGGTGTTATATGTTTTGTAACATGCTGTAGACCTATATTCACTTCTACTAAGTAGAAGGCTGGGCCAGATGAACTCCAGGTGTCCCTTCCAATGCAGTATTTTATGATTCTACATAACACTTCATAAAATATAAGATAAACTTATTTTGTTGTGATTCACACTCCAGGCAGCAAAAAGCTGGCTGGGAACAAGGATAGCACTATCTAACGTAGCTCATGATCACTACTTGCCAGAAAGAAATAGAAAGTAGCCAGCACGGTCTCTGAAACTGGTGGATCAAATAGAACATAAAAATCTCTCTTACTGCCAACAACCCAAACTTTAGAAGTGGCCTCCTTAACAGATAGTTACAGCTAATAACCTGTATCTAGACACAAATGGGCACGTGATAATATACTGCAAGATCAACTAAACGGAGAGCATTATCATAAGCTGCCTTAGCTAACTGAAAGGTGCTAATAATTCTTCAGAAATTCCTTGTCCCTATTTGAATACATCTCGTTACAGACAAATACACCAGCAGTTTATGACATTTTCAATTTATGGCAAGGTAAGCAAAACTCAGCTCACACAGGTGGGAGCTGGAAGTTCAGTCCATGCAACCCAGAAACTAGCAAGATCACAGGGCTCTTCCAGAAGATTACTGCCTATTTTCGCCTGTAGCCTAAGGCTATCTCCTCTTGTCAGCCTGTCTTTACCACTCAGGAAATAAACTGTACCTTTTTGGTTGCTGCTCAGGCTCACCACAAATCAGGGAGATTAGTCAGATCTAGAAGAGCTGTTAAACAGTGTTGATTCAAATGTTAATTAATGAATGGAACCTCAGTTACCCCCTTATGTACTGCATATTGTTAATGACTAGGTTTATATTTACAGGGAGCATAATGGCATAATTCAAGAACTAGTGTACTGATAAACATATAAAAAGGCCTTGAAAAGCCTCTTAAAACTCAAGAAAGACTAATAAATAACCTCAAAATTATTTTTAAAAAACCTAACTATTCATTTATCCTCCTCAACAAACTAAGATAGCTTTAGTTATCTACATTTTTATTTTTCCTTATTGCTATAGAACAGAAGGGAGAAGTATACAGTTTTACAACTGAAAGATTATTTCTGGACTCCAAGCATTAATAGAAGCAATTTAGGATTTTCAAATTCAGCTTTGATTTCATGAAACTTCTCAATTTCAGGACCTTGCAACAGAATCTTAAAGGCTTTGATTCCACTCCTAGGAAGGTCAATCACAGTTCTATCATCAACATGCAACCGGCCTGTTTTATAGTAACCCCTCATATAAAGTCCAGCTCAACCTTCCTTGCACAAAGAGCATACTAACACAACTGTATGTAAATATTTATAGTGAAATACATGGGCAGAAATGCCAAGAATGTATGTAAATCAGAGGTTTGTTCCGCTGAAATTTGAATTGAGATGAAGAGTTGAACTGACCAAAAAGATCAAAAAAAGCTATTGGACAACAGAGTTTGCAGCAGAGAAAGTATTTGAACAATACCACAAAAGCACAGCAAGGCCAAGGCTATTAGCGAAGGGAAAGGAGAGGGAATACATGTCACAGGGCATAGATTAAAAATAATAGTGATAGCCAAACATTTGCTGAAACCGTCAGGGAGAGCATTGAGTTCTAATACTGTTGTCCAAAAACAGAAAATAACTAATGTCTACAAGTAGCTTATCTCCAGATAAGCTTGGAGGCCCAAGTTATGAATTTCTTGGAAGAAAGAGTTAAACCCTGTTTTTTCATTTTGTGTGGGGGGGTTTTGAGCAAAATACATACTAGTCCTCTTTGATCCTTAGGGTGAGGAAGGCTATTTTCTTATGAAAAGTACTTGGTGGGCTTCTCGCAACACTCTGCAACAAAGAACTTCTATATGGTTCCTGAAAACTGTATGGAGGGAGCTCCTCACGGAGCAGCAAGATAGGTGGAATGGAGCAGCAATTTCCTAGCCTGCACAGCAAAAGAACCACCCCACATGCACACTTCAACCAGAGGACAGATCCAGCTTTAAAAACCAAAAACCTAGAAAGGGATCCAACAACAGAATGAGAAGGTAAATATAGAAATAACTGTTCATGGTGTCTAAAAGGTTAATTCTGTGCAGCACAAAGAGCACCCAGGGTTTATGGCAAAACAGGCTTATCACACCACATTTAGATTTTGAACATATGACTTTGAGAKAGCAAATTTTCCAGCAACTAAATGAAATGGAAAATGCAAATTGGAGCTTCTACAGCATAAGAACTAAGAGCCTATTTTTTTTTTTAATTCCAGGTTATTTTGGAATGTGAAAACTACTTGCTGCTTGGATCCATGACAACCATGCAGATACTATTGACTTGCATAAACAACCTGCACTGACATGGTAAGCATATTCCAAAGATCAGGTCTGAGTTCATTTGTAGTTACATCTTGCAATAAACTGGAGCAACTTAGTGTGTTAGGCTTTCTCAAAAAGAGTAATATAAAAAGTATTAAACAACATAAGTGAACAGGATGTGGCAACATTCCTCGATTTACAAACATTGTTTTATGCATCAGACAAAGTTTCCAAGAACACCTCAAAAGGGATGTTGCTAAACAAGGATGATAGTAAAAGAATATTTAGTTATGAATTAGTTATGAGTGTAATTTGCAGGAATAACAGCCACATTCCACACTATCACCAAGTAAAAGAGGAGAAAGCTCCAAATGCAATGAAAAAGGGATATTTTTAACTCAAGTTTAAAGTACAACCATAGAAATGGTTTATGCCTGATCCTGGCTTACACAGAGAAAATGAACTACTGGTTCACTTGAAAGTCAGCTTCTGCATGTATTCTTTTCTTAAGCATCAAGCTATTTGACACTGAGTTTTCAGCACTCATTTTAACATTATATGCAGACAGTTTCACTAACTCATTGCTTTTCCTTTAAAAAAAATCCCTATTTTGGGGTCAAAAGYCAGTCAAACACCTTGTAATTTTCAGGCAGAAGTTCACAGTGAAATCACTTATCACTTGACATGATATAATGGATATGCCTACAACTTACCAACAGCTATGACTTCTATCAGCTCTCCTTTTTGTTATTTTTCTTTTCCATTTCCAGTGAAATATAGAAACATATTTCCTAGTAGACTTAAAATAAATAAACAAAACCCAATTATAAATGGAAAGATAACCCTTTAGCTAATTTGCTGCTCCAAAATTTCTTAAGCAGACAAAAGCAACTCACTAGAGATAAGAATGCACCATAGGGCTTAGTTAAACAGGAGGCATCTTTTACATTTGTTAAATAAAATCTGCATCTTTTCAACATGTGGCAAGAGGCCATGGATTTTATTTTCTTTTAAAGCTCCATGGTATGCATGAATGTTTAGACCATGGTTTACACAAAACAAATGAGGCCATGAAGACAAAATTACACTATTAAGTAAGACTAAATAGAGATTAGGACAGAAATTAAATGGCAGAATCTATTTTATAATTAATAATGACAGCTATATCAAATAAGAATAGCATTAAGGTAAAAAGAGACACAAGAAGACTCCAGTAAAAAGTCACTTAAAAAATAGATAGTAACAAACAATAACATATTCTTCATAAGCCTTATTATTCACTCCACCTGAAGCACAAAAGGCACCTTTAACAGATGCATAGAAACTTTCTCAACTCTTTGCATCAGTATAAGATTGAATAGGGCTATAAATCTCCAAAGTGCTGCACAAACATTAAGCTCTGGGAAGGATATGAAATTGTAACATACAAGCCAAGTGACTTGCTGTAGGGCAACAGAGCAATGCGGTGAATCAAGGGTTCCCAGGCTCTCCTTAACAATGAGTCACATCATGTATCTGGGCCACTTGAATTTGATCCCAAATCACAAGCTGCTGAATTACAAATTTAGCACTATGCACTTATTTTTAAGTCATCTTTCAGGCTCTTTCAAGCTTCTGAATACTGCCTATGGGTCAAACACTAGGCATTGTTGTCTTCTGGACGTTGTAGGCTTACAGCAGCTGTGAAACTACATGTACAGCTAAGGGTACTTTCAAACCTAAAAGCTAGCAGTGACATTTTAAGAGAACTTTACAGAGTTTAACCACAAATCTAGTTCATATAATTGCAACTATGCAAATCCTGAGTATGTATGCAAAAATGGTGTAGCAAAAACAGCAGCAACTGCAATGACCATGCAATCGCCTTGTACTGTCACCCCCAGCCCTATTACCTACTGATGCTGAAGTCATGAATATATTACTATGGCGTAGATCCTAAATGAGTTCTGCTGATAGGGATTGCAAGGCCATAAGAACTTCACCATCTTACAAGAAATATCATGCAAGTTCAAAAATCACACCAGCACATTCAGCTCAATTTGGAATACAGGCTAGTAATACAAGCTGCACTGAAATTTGTCAAGTTATTGTTGCTGAAGCAGAGAGATGCTGGGGATCAAAGAAAGCACATGGCACAAATTTTAAAATCCACAGCAAAATACGTTGTCTGTTACACAAAAATGAGCTTGACTTGTGACTAAAATTTATTACCGCTTTGCATGCACACACAGATCCACATGGGCATATGCCCACATTCCATCTGCTATGAGAAATACAGAAAATATTAGTATTTTTAAAGGTGCAAAAGCATCTGCTTTGTTTTATTCCAAATCTACCATTATCTTACAAATTTCTCTCTGTAAATTCTCAACAGAAAACATTTTACTGAATTTTCCATTTAGCCTAGAGCACACTTATCTGAAAGAACAATAGTTTTACCAGATACCTAGAATATTACTGAAATGCCAGAGGCATTTCTTAAGTTTCCAAGTTCATGAAAACCTGAAGGAGAAAGTTCTGACAAGCACAAAGTAAAGGTAAAGTTTTAGCTGATACTATAAATATCCTGGCCCCTACCAAAGAAAAAGAATCCCATAATACTGTGTATTTGAAGATTTTCTAATTTTATTGTTGTTGTTTAGAGTATAAACATTTCACATGAGCCCTAATCCACTGTAGCAGGCAAGTTCATGCTCACTTTAAGCAGGTTAGCATTCCGATTCAGCTCAAAGAGATGAGCATATTACTCAAGTGATTTGTTTGATTGTTGTCTAAATTAAGAATTTACAAGGGCATGAAGAGGAGGTTTTTACATTTCCACATTGTTTGCAGTAGTCAGCCTCCACCTCACCTACTTCGCTTTGCAGACACATGAAGAGACCACTCGCAAAGTGCTGTTTTATTACTGCAGGATCAAGACATCTAAAACAAACTTCAAAGAGTCAATGGAGTACAAACTGATTGGTAAGACTTTTTTTTTTATTCTCCTTGTGTGGGTTTAAGATTTACTAGCCATTCACTATTATACCTTCAGCATACCAGAATAGTGAACATCACTGGATTACTTTTCTCTCTGAAGTGCTTCACTGCATTTTCTAATGATGATGCTTTGTGGTTACAAGCACTGAGTGACAAAACTGGCTCTGAACTGTTTCTTTCCCCTAATATTTCTGTGGTAACAAATAAAAGCTTGCCTGTTTCCACTCTGAAGTTAGAAAAAGTTAAATACCATAAAGAAGAAATACAAGAATACATTGACTCATTCTAAGTCATGTATCAGAGGTGAAAAATGGAAGGAGAAAATGTTGAAAGCCTGGCAAAAGGTCATGAGAAGGACAAGCTAAGACAATGGGGAAAAGAAAGAGGGGAATTTGGTGAAGGAGAAAAAGATCAAAAATATGAGAATTGATCTGGGTTCAGGAGGGAGAGCACACTGACCTCTAACAGTTCCCTTACAAAGAGCTGCAGGTTATTCCATTAGATGGATAAATCCAATATCCTGACAATTTTAAGAAAGCTCCTGGGTCCTTTTTATTTTTTTTTCAGAAGACAATGAGTGAGTCACAGTATTTCCAGCTTTATCCAATTTTCTTTCTATTAAAAGAGGCTAATGTTCTGAATGTTAGAACAACACCACACTACCTGCCACTAGCAATCTTTTGGATCATCTAAACAAATCAGAAGCATTTGAAATATTCAAGGCGAGATGATTTGGGGGACACAAAGCTCCAGTTGAATACCACAGCTGGGATCATATATCCTACCTGGCCTCAATCCTGCCTAAAGGCATATATACAAAAACTCCAATATCTGTTTAAAGCAATCTCCATAGACATCCAAGCCTACTTTCAGAATATTACTCCCTTAAGTAAAAAGGTATGATATACTTAAAGGATAAAGGCCTGCTAAATACCAGCAATGTTTCTTCATACCCAGGTCCAAAAACCCAGTGAGGGGGAAAAAAAGGAAAGAAATAGTGAGCCTATTCACAAAACTGGTATGCAAACAAAAGATGAGTTTTCAATAACCCAGGATGCCAAAACTACTTATGAGTTAACTTGTACATATACATTTAGTTCACATACATTTAATTGTTGCTTTAATATTAAAAGTTTTTATTATTTTCTTATTTTAGTCTACAAGTATTTTATAAATTCTGAAGTGTGTGAGGGCCCCACCTCCTCTCCTTTCCTCCCTTCCTCTATTCTCAAAGTGCATCCCAGATCACCTAAAAATTCAAAGTCTTACAACAATATTTTTTAAAGTTTCTGCTATCTATAGCGCCCAAATTGCTGCAGAAGGCCAGAAAATTGTTACTGGGTTTCTGCTGCTGCACAGAACTCACAAGCAAAGTTTATACAAGAGGGAATAGCATTCAGTACATGAAAGATCATCTCTAAGATCCAAGAAGAGCTTGATTTCATAGCAGCATACAGTGTGCAGCTATGCTGTGAGCTAGTGGCAGTTACATAGTGTAATCACATAATACTGCTGGGAACCCGTTCGGCTTGCGCATTTTTCTCACAGACTTCATCCTGTGGCAGTAGAACATAGCCTTTGCACAGACTGTGGGATCTTTTCAGTTTTCCTAATGTCCCAAACAAAATTTCTGATTGACAACAGCATCCATAAAATTGACACAACAAATATGAAATTATTCCAGAAGGCCACAAAAGAGAGAAAAAATATATATATTTAGTTGAGAAATAATCCAAGTCAAGAAAATATTTCAATATTTAAACAGACTCACTGTCTTCAGCTACTCTGAACTCTGAAAATGGAAGTCTAAGGAAAAGTGACTTCTGAACCAGAAGAGAGCAAAAAGCAGCTTAGCAGGCAGTTATGCTGACATATGAAATTCAAGTAAAAAATTTGTTTGTTTTCCTGTCAGTGCTGCAAAGAAAATCGAACCGTGCAGTTTCTGGTTCGTTCAGACCCAGGAGGAATAAGTATTCTGAAAGCCAGATTCTGGCTTTATTTGCATTCTACTGATGCTCTCTGGTGAGAGTGAGGAAACCGAGGCAGACCATGGTGGTTAGAAAAGAACCAGGTGAGGATCTACTTTGTATTCACATTGCCATATTGATCCTGCATTGCTAAAGGGCCTTAGGGACTGCTGTACCCGTTCAAACCAGTGACCTGAGTGACCAGGGATATCCTGATTTTCTTCTGAGTACCTGACTTGAGTGCTACTTCATGTTTCTGTTACACACAGAGACTGAGGTCCTCTGGCTATGCCTCATTACACACTCCAATTTATCAGAGTTTGCTCAGCACCACCTCACTCAGGCAAAGACAGACATAGCCAAAAGTGAATCTGTCATGGGCTGGACACAGAACTTCATACTCTTTCTGACCTCAGCAACTGTCTTTCTCAAATTCAGCTATAATTTCTAACTTATCTTTTACCAGAGACAGCAGCATCTTTGACCTATTGCTATCTTTAACAATGTCTTTGACCCCTCAGTACCTGCTGAATTTTCTCAGCACTCATATACTTTACCAAAGTCCTTAATATATTGATGGAACAAGCAGCAAGATTGTTCCTCTCTCTCTACTCTTTCTCACCTAAATTTGCTGAGTCCTGTGACATTTTTAAGTCCTTCTTCTTTACTTCATCTTTCATCCAGACACAGAGGTTGAAGTCTCACTTCTCCAGCTAACTCTGCACACAGAACTAGAAACATCTGTAAGAAAGCTATCATAAGACCTTTTATTTATGCTATTTCCTTAATACTTTAAAGATAGGTCTTATGGACCAACTGGAGAACGCACCGGATTCTGAACCGTATGTAGTTTTCAAGCCAGAAGAAATGGTTCAGCTGTTAGGAGGGGAAAAAAAAGTATAGAACAATAATATACATATAAAAACCTCAGTGTTTCCAGTGAAATAGAAAGCTAGTCATAATTTGATCAATTGAAGGACTCATCAAGTTTCTTTAGAAGTAAACTGAAAGGTGTCCTCTGATTTCAGTGAGACTGGAAGAGGCCAAACCTAGAATAGCCAGACATAGCCAGAGTTGTCACCATCTTGACAGGCCTCAGCAAAATATCTCCTGCCAAGCTTTTCTGGGAACCATAGAATAAGCCTACGAACAAATAGTCTTATTTATAGTAGGAATCAAAAAAGACTGTCCAGCCAAATACATGATAGGACAGGGAGCCCAAGTTAAGAATAAGGAGTTATAATCAGATATCCATATGCATGTAAGGCAAGAAGGACAAGGTGATTCAGATCTCAGCTGAATACCCCAGCTGAGTCTGCTGAGAGCTTACAAACCCCTTGCAGTAGGATGCAGCTATATCAGAGTTCCTAGGGACTGAAACTGCATGTGTTTGTTGAGGATACAAACCCTGGTAGGTGCATTAAGGCCATGCAGACTGAGAGCACAAATTTCAACCTAAAACACAGCAGCCACAGCAACTCCCAGCCAAAACTGCAGTGCAGGTGGTGATTATTTTAGATAGCATTCAAAAGGTTAGAAAATTCTCTCAGAAAGCCCAGGTTCAGTTTGTCCCTCAGCCTCAAACTCATGTCTCTCAGCTATCAAAGTGACGTCCTCAACAACATGTTGTGAAGTAGGCTGCTGAAGTTGTGCCCCTCAGAAGGGAATAATTCCAGAGRGCACAAGCAAAAGGGAAAGTGAATTATAGCCCAGCAGCAGGGCTGCTCAGCTGGAAAAAAAGCAGGATGCCTCTCAGTCTCTGATTCTAGGGCTGTTTCTACGTTAAATATTTTTAAAAGACATTGGATACAATCAAGAAGAGGTTTTTCAAACCAGGGATTGAAATCCAAGAATCCATTCTCCAAAGGGCAAGTCAAACAAGTCCACAAAGAGATACCTTAACCTCCTGAAAGAGATGAAATTCAGAGGCAATCCCTCTTCATTACAGAAAAATTGGCTATAGCTATTTTGAGGCTCCAACTGTGTCTCCAAACACAGATCCCCACATGGGCCTAGCCTAACACAATTAACAAATTAAATATAGTTTATGTGCTGATTGCTTCTTTCACATGTACATGACCATCTGTTTACCGTATCCATTTTTTGCCTTGTCACACATTTAGTCCGTGCATCCTTTGGGAAAGCGAATGCATTTCTATGTTTATTTCTGCACAATATGGCCTTAAATATGATTCCAGGTTTTAGGAGCCCCTAGAGTACAAATCATTATAATAAATAGGATTAACAATTTTAAAAGATAGGAAATGCGAACTTCAGTAACTGAAACACCAGACAGTGATGTAAGTTTGGGAAGAACAGATGTAGGGAATAAGCTTGGCTGAAGCGGAAATGAGTGTTTTTATGCTACAAACTATATTTGTTTTTCTCTTGTGTGAACCGGCTAATGATTGTGAGAGTTTTACCCTTTGCTCCACTCTTCTTATTAATCGCCTAAAATAAAACAAACATTCTGTATGGTAAATAGTGGGGGTAGGGAAATGCTCTATGACCTACTGCTGTGAGTGGTGAGGAACAGGCAGAAGGAACGCATTATTTCCTCTTAAATTTCTAATAAATATTTAAAATCAATTGCAAAGGGTTTAACAAAGAAAAAGGACATGTTCAGATCACCTCTAAGCAGCACTCCACATGTACTATAGGGCATTCTACCATGGTGTTAAGGGCCTTACTAATAGCCCCATCTTCACTATGAACTATCCTTACTTTCTCAGAGACGTTTTAAAAAAAGCCTACAGCTACCACAGAGATTAGTCAGTGAATGAAATAGCACAATAATGACTTTAAAGTGAAAAACGCTGACAGAGTGTGGAAATGGGAATGGTCCAGTTGTATTTTAAAAGTATTCAGTGCCTTTCAAAGTTCAGGTATGTCAAAACACTGAGTTGGGCACTAGCGGTGCAGAGGCTGCCCGCAAACTTGCTAGTCACAGAGGACACATGCTGCAAGGTGCTGAGGGCACTTCCCAGGGCAGAGCACCGCTGCTGCCAGCCGTTCCTCCCGCACTTAAGAGTATCCGGCCTCTCACATTCAGCGCCCAGCAAAACCATGCCCTAAACAACTCACACAAGCAGCCTCGGACGTTAGAGCCTGTTTACTGAGGGAGGGAGCAGACAGGATAAAAGGCTGGAAAGAGGGGAAGTACTAGAGATGGGCTGGTGTCTGAGAGCCCAGCGCTATCAGGGATGGAGAACAGCTTATTCTGCTCATAAAGGCAACAGGATGCAGAAGATCCCAGTCTGGGAAACACATCTCTTCCTTTAACAGTGTGCAGGAGAGAGAGGAAGGCTGCCTGCTGGGAAGAGAAGGGGCAACAGCTATGATCAAAAGTCAACAAGGGACTTCATATGCAGAGTAATACTGTCAGGAAGCCACTAGGGGTAAGTGGAAGATCTGGCTGACCTTATTGGTTTGGAAAGCAGGACATTTTGAGGAGGAGCTAACAGGGCTTAACATAACTATGAATATTATGTTTTGTGGAAGATCAATTTAGGCAATAACCAGCAGTTACAACCTAAAACAAAATGCCTTTTGCAAAACTGATAGCATCTACTTTTCATTACCTTCCCCTTCTGCCAACACACCTGCAAATCACAAGTGCAGGTGTGCTTAAGCTGTGCTGGCAAGACTCAGACTTCCTTGCACTAAGATCTGCCTGCCACTGCATCTTAGTTTGGGGCAAAACAGCCACATGAAATAGAGGGAAAAGGGTCAAGGTAGGGGCAGAAATACCATTGGGACCTGATAAAAAGCATAGCTAGATGCCTTGTGGGGGAGCAGCTGTAAAAGGGAGCAAATTCTGATGTTTGCACCAAAGCAAATGCTTCCTATTCCAGCTAAGGTTATTTGCACTGGCATGTAACATAGTATTTGATAGAGTTTCCTGATATTAGGACTACAGATATGTAAGCTAAGTAGCACACATTTTTGTAATATCAAAACAGGCCAAATCTGACCTTTTTCAGCTCTTTGAATGGGAATAGGAATGTAAGCAGATAGATCCATTGCTCTGAGCATCCTGGCACTCAGAGCAGTTTCTCATCAGACTGGAGCTGGGCATCCCGCTGGCAGGATGCTCTTCCCCAGGGCTGCGAAACACCACAGCATGCACCCACAGTTAGAGCACATAATTGAGTCCTGCACAGTAGACACACCTCTCAGCTAGGAGGCCGCACTCTCCCTTGGATGCTGTCATGAATAATCCAAGGATATAACCCTCAATTTGTACTATTTCATGTATACAGTAATTAATGTCTACTGCTGATGCAGAGATCCTGGAACAAAGAGCACAGCAAGTGCACATTTTTGTCAATTATTATTATTGCAAATTTCCTGGATAAACAATACATGTAGACATTTTCAGACATCACCACACAAACAGATGTTAAAACCATGATAAGACAAATTCCATCAGCTCTTTGGTGAKTAGGCCATATTTGGCAATTAGCTGATGTTTCACTGATTGCTCATCAGGGAAGTGTAGTGTTTGTTATTGACTGTTTCTTAATAGTAAATCACTTTGGTCTGTAATTTCTTGGAAAGCGTGGGGGTAAGCTAGTTAGAAACAATTCTGTGTAAAGGTCACTTGCTTTGTTTTCCCCTTGTTATGACTGCTTGTATAGGTTTGTCATTTAAGGATTCCTGTCATTTATCACCTTACTGAAGTAAAATATTTTGTGACATCAGAGCTACTTCCTTGGTAATAAAAGAACTACTATATGTCAGAATACTAAGCAATAAAATTTATGAAGCCATAACTGAGGTAGTCCTATAAATTTTCAAATAACAAGCAGGGCACAATTCTCAGGCATAAGAATCTTCATTTTTTAATACCTGCCCTGGTTAAAGCTCCTTTTCTCCCTTGAAAAAACTACCATGAGTCTAAGTCTGTTTCGCGACTACATTTGGAATAATCATAAATAATACCCCTAAGCCTCTACACACAAAAACCACCCCAAACTTCATGCCTTGAATAGCATACAAAATACATCAAATTCTCTCCTCATTGAAACAAACAGCCATTGTCTGTACACGGAGCATAATTAGTACTAGTTGTGTAATATCATCCACGAGCTTGCCATTTCACTCGCAGAAACACATAAAGAACCAGGCCACTGCCTCAAACAACATACAGCCTATTGGCTTGATTTAGCATGGCCAGGGAGAACAAGGGGAGAGGCAGGGAAAGATACATGACTGGATTGTGGAAGTTAGATTTGGGGATAACCGCAATGTTGCAGTTCCTTTTTCCTGTGATAGAGCTTAACGGGTGATAATGAAGATACGAGTATTCAAGAGAAATCTGAACAAATCGGGGGGGGGGGGCTTGTCAGAGATTTAAAAAGGTCCTCTAAGCATAGATTAATGGGATAACTTTGGATGACAGCAGGTCATATATTCAGTGAGTATATGCCATGTCATTCAACAGTACTCAGATTTTAATTTTTCTGAGTAAAATGGTTTTAAGAAATGCAATCAAATAATTTTCAGAAAAAGCTGGGATTTTGGCAGACATAAGCCATAAAGGATACTTCGTGTTATTAGAAAAAATGGTAAAATATCAGAGCAATGGAATTATGAATGATGTCTTCCTGCAAAAGAAAAAATTGCATTTTTGATCATACTTCTTCAGAAAGTTCTTATCATAAATATAACTGTGCAGCCTCTTGTGTTGCACAATTCCCTCACTTTTAATTCTAATACAGAATCATCTTCAAAAAATACATACAGATTCTTATCAACAGGTGAAGACTGTGAGAATGAGTATTCATATTCATGCAATGATGACATTTATCTGTGAAAAACAGGAGATCTGATTTGAAAATGAACAAGCAGAGTAGCAATAGGAGTCAAACAGCCGAGGTTAAACTCCCATAAGTCACCTCTGTAATTACACTGCGGCTGAAGAAGGTTTATATGGTCTTTGATAGGTCCCTCTTCTGTGTCAACTTTTCTCATGTTTGCAGTTAGCTGGGCTGGAGATACATGCAAACAGATCAGCTGGTAAATGAGGCCTCAGTGGAGAATAAAACTGGCAGGTAGACCTGAGCAGCTCCCCAGCTTTGTTTGTAAAGCAAACGAAAAGAGTACATTTGAGGGGGAGGAGTAATGAAGGGAAGGACAGGCAGCTATAACCTTGGCAATAACCTTGCGTTAGGCAGGAGGATAGCATAAGGCTCTTTCTGGCAAACACTCTGACACTCCTTGTTCCCAAACATAGCACATGTCTTCCTCAGAACAGGAGGATAAAGCAAGCTGCACCAGGAAAAACACTTGCACATTTTCCTTCTCTTGCAGAGCAATGTAGACTGCAGGGTCTGAACTGTGACTCAGAGCCAAACCGCAGCTCATATTCTTGCACTGGGATTGCACAGCTAGCTAGTCTCACCAGGGCTGGACAGCAAGATGTTTAAAGCATGAAAATGACACATAAGCATTACACCTTAGGAAAGTGTGAACAAAGAGTCTGAAGTCAATTAAGCTACAGAAAAACAGACAAAAAACCCTGAGGCGGACTTTTATAGTTTCTGTAAGGGAGTATATCATCGTATTTCCTCAAGTTAGTTGATTTATGTTAGATTATATATGACAATTCACTTGCTCCCTAAAGCCCTATTTTGACAAATTTTCAGACTAAGAATCCATTAAAAAAAGGAAGTAGATAGATTTCAGTTCAGCTTTAAAAGTATCGGTCTTAATGCAGAGTTAAACACAGACTTGAGACTTGTTATCAAATTGTTGCCTCCATAACAATTATGCTAAGACAAGAGTTGCCAAAGAATTCAGAGACTCACTGGAAAAGATCTGACAGTCTACATGGTAAAATTTTTCACAGTTGTGTGGCTGTCACCTATATGCTAAATTTGACTGTTCCAGCAAAATTGGACTATAACTTTCAGACACAGTACTACAGATCTGGAATTTTGYGAAAAAGTAATGTTTTCAGAAGACACTGATCCATCAGCTCCACAGCCTTTCACCAGTGGGTATCAGTCTCCACAATGGATTAGCAGGATGGATGCTGGGCTCAGGATTTTTTTTTCCCCCTCTCCCCCTTTGCCAGGGGAAGGAATAGACTCATTACGTCCAGCCTCAGCATAATTAGCAGGGTACAGGAATAGCAGATTCTGAAGAGTTCTTTGTATTTGAGGCAAAGTGAAACACTCTATGGATGGTATTCACCCAACAGTAGTGATTAGTCTGCATATTGTATAGCTAATAAAGCTATATCCCTTTTCTTGTTTCCTTTACAACCTTTTCCCTATTATTCTTCCTCTCCTCCCTCTGCCATAGGTTGGTGTTTTTCTACTGCATGTTTAATTCTTCCCTAAATTTCTAATTTGGGGTCTTCTCAGCTCTACCATCTGTCTCACAGGCTTTCCATGTTTCTTTTACATTACCTGTCATCCAGATCAATTGYTGCTCTGCCTCCACCCCTCAATAATACGCTGCGCTTCTCCCCTGCAGTTAGGCACACCTGAATCTTTCTCAGACCTTGGCAGATGCTGAGGACAGCCTTTGAAATCTTTATGAGAGGTGCGAGTGCCTCCTCAGCACAGAAGGCAAACCGCACCTCCCAGCAGGAGAGGTCTGACAAGTGCAAGAGCTGTCTAAGGTTATTCCCACCCCAAATTCTTTATATTCTGTCCTTATGTACTTCTCTGCAGACACTTTTCTCTTCCCACATTTGCTTCTGTAAACGTCTCCTAGCTGGTTAGCATTTGGCACCTGTATGAGACCTGGGTAGCAAGAAAACCTAAGTAGCTTGTGCTTGTGTTAACAGTGAGGCAGGCAGAATCCATTCTGAGGAGAGCGGGGTTTGTGTCCACGCGAGAAGACGGGACCTCAGCCTGGCACCTGCGGACAGGCGGGCTTCACGGAGGAGGGCACAACGCAGCAGACTGACAGGGCACACACTGGCGAGGTCTGCTCTGAAAGGTGCCTCCACTTGAAAAAATGAGCAGAAAGAGGTACCACAGGCCACCAGGAGATGCAGCATTCAGGCTTAGCAGCCCAGATAGTACATATATAGGAAAAGACTCTTTACTTTGTAATCTAGAGCAGGAAAGGATGGAGGAGAGAGAGAAACCAAAGAAACAGCAAAAGCTCAGCAAGCACCAGTTTTGGATGAGAGCGTGGGGGAGACAGAAATCAACCAGCTTTAAAAAAAARTGACTCAGACCAAAACTCCCCAGCCAGGATTAATCAATTTGGGACTTACTGAAAATAACATTTAAATATGTCGCCCCCTCACCTTTCTGCTTCTACACCAGGTGGATGGGAGGGGGCCAGAAATCAAGATCGAAGAGAAACCAAAACATCAAGAACAAGAGAAAAAGGAGATTGGCCTTTTTCTGTTTCCACACAAGCTTCCAAGAGTGTCAAACCRTTTTGCTTGACTGAAAAAAGTTTGACCTTCCCTATTTATAACGTTGCCTTTCATTTGTCTTCTTGTTTATCCATAATACAGCTACAGTTTAAATAGACAGTACAAGCTACTTTATTATTACATAATTTAGAGTTAGATACATTGTGTTTCTCAAATCTGATAAAGCAAAGTAGGCTTCTCTTAAAGCACACTGTGGCTTTTAATGCAAATTTACATTTTGGAGCCAGCCACTATACATTCTTGTTGTTCTCAGCAAGGTCTCACACTTCAAGAAAAGTCCCATTCCATTCTCTTACCAGGGAATCCACTCCTCAGCCTCCCCGTTTCCAGCATTTATTTTGCTGAGGAGATTGTTGTTCTGCTCTCCTCAAAATAAATCCACTGACTACCTCTTTAATAACCATAGGGGCATTTTTCCAACTAATTTTAAAATAGATGCCCTTCCATATCTTTTTCTTTCAAAGGAAGAGAAAGAGTCACTCTTTTGTAATATCAGAGCTTACTGATCTCTGCAAACACTCATTCTAATGTATTGCAAGGAACTTATAACTAGACCATCTTTCGCACTATCAACTAAAGGTTTACTGGAGTGGCTGAGGGAACTATACACAGAGCTGAGTCTCTTCCATCTCCTTCATCAAAGCAAAATATTTTAACTGATGCAAGCACTGACACTGAATGTGCAGACCACAAAGCTGTCCTACTTCTCTCTCATGCTCCAAGAATCTGATTATTTTATAGAAACTGGTACAATCTCAACCTCACAGACACATTTTAGGAGATTCAGTGGCTACTCAAAGTTGAAAAGCCAGAGTTCAAAATTAAGCATTTTAAACCTAGGACTTCCACATTCCTCTTTCCTGACAACTCCATTTCCTGCAAACGCTCCAAGTGTTCCAGTATAAGTCCAGAAAAACAAAAATCTATACTTTGAATTTTAGTAAAGCTTTAATGCCAGGTGTTGGGCTGATGTCCAGAATTAAGTGACTACGTAATAACCAATGACAGAAATTTACAGGCCTATAGGAATTTCATGATTGAAAAAGAATGATGTTTAGCTTTAATAGCAGTTGACCTGAATTCGGAGGATCTAAATGTTAAGGTCAAGCATTTTATTGCTACTTTAGTCAGGCAGACTGTATTTGGAGATAGCCCCCAAAGTGTTCTGAAAAGCAGCATTCTAAGTCATGTGTTGTTAATCTGACAATATCTAGACAATTTAGCAGCATAGCATATTTAACAGAATAAAATTTTATAACAAAGGAAAAAAAAAGTTTGAACAACAAAGAATGCAACATCTTACTCTTCCTAACTTCAGTCTCAGATAACATCATTATCCATTTTTTCAACCCTCTAAACCTCCACCTCCCTTTTTTGAAATGAGTCTGCATAGCATATGTTTGCTTCAAACTCCAGACAGGAGTTTATTAATATTACTTATTTTTTTATGGAACCATGAAGATCACACAGTACACAAGTCTTTAGAGCAAAGTACCTAAACAAAATAAGTAGGATTAAAGCATGCTTTTTCATGCTGTAAAAACAACTTGTTCCCCAGAGTTATTTTCCCACCCCGGCTTGAAAGTGTTACAAACATGGGGGAGAAGGGCAAGAAACAACAGTCATCTAACAGTGACATCATAAAACTCTATTCCTACTTGAGGGATGTGAAATAATTTATAAGATAATACAGCATAAAATATTTTCCAAAAGTATTAGTTTATTCATGCCAGAGGACAAATCCAATTGTAACTAATCAGCTAAAAAGCTTAATACAGTAACCACAGAGACAATTCAGACAGTACATACAAAAAGAAAAAACATACAGGAAAGTGCTCCTTATGAAAATAACAGTAATTCCCATTTATAATTGCTTTCTACAAAGATCACAAACCTCTTTACAACCAAATGGAAGAGAGCAAGCAATTAGCACTTCTCAATGGTTAAAACCTATGAGCAAGATTTTTTAAACCAAAAAAATGTTATGAAGCACAGATATGAGCACTCAGAACAAAATTTGTCAGAGAAAAGATTAAACAGAAACAGTCTGACCTGAAGTGTCTACACCCAGCTAGAAACAGCATCTGTTCTGAGAACTGGTCTACATACAAACCTAGAGTGGTTTCACCAGAACTATAACTTTTAAAGCCAAACCAGAGGCTTTGTGGACATTTCAGTGGGCTCACAAGGCAACTGACTGCAATTGAAGTTATCATTATTTAGTAAAGCTTAAATAATATTTGCATACTCCTAGCCTATGGCAAGCAAGAATTACTGTAGCTTAGCTAGGTCTTTAAAGAAGGAGACTGAACCTAAACCAAATTATGTTGCCTTTCCCATGAACTGAGATCAGAGACACAAACAGTTATTGTGGCTTGCCTAACATACAGTAACTTGCTAGCCACAGGCACTTGAAGGTTGAATCAATTAACCCACTGGTCAATTTTAAGCAGTTTTTGTTTCTTTCCAGTTTAGAAGCAAGTTTATGCTAAAACTAAAGATGACAGTTAAACTAAAACAGGACTTAACTGAACTTGCTTCAAATCAGTCTTAATCTAAAGAAAGGCTATAGCTAATTCAGCCTTCAAAAAGATCAAAACAAATTATATTACAAATTCCTCTCTGTCTGGCAAGGATGACTACACAAGAAGCTCAAATAAGCCTCATATCTAGCCAAACCTGTCCAAATTTCTTTACATTGCAGAGCAACCACGCAGAAGAAAGATCAGCACATGTGGCCACTTCAACCAGTTATTACTGCATAGTCTCCAGAAGAAAAATTGAGAATTTCTGCTATCACATTTTCTAGGTTAAGAAAAAAAAAAGCAGAGGTGTAGAAGGGAGAATGCTTTTGAAGGAGGGAGAGAAGAACCACCAGACAGAGAGGAAGCAAAGCAGTTGGCTTTTAGGCCTTCCTGACAGGCATCAAGCTACAGCAGCTGGCCACTCTTTAGAGAAGTTTCTGCTCCAGAGCACTTCAGGTGCAGACAAGGACAAAGAGCATAGCTATAAGCAGCTGTATCCTGGCTAAAGCCAGCTGCTAAATGGCTCCAAGCCCCTTAGAAGCTCTACAACTGAAGGGCCCTGACATCAGGCATCATGTTCAGTGCTGACACCAGAAGAAGTCAGATTTAGAGAAAAAAAGTGGGATAATAAGTCTGTACTGCATAGAGCTTTGATTGTAATTTCTCCTAGCACAAGTGGCACGCAGTTCAGGCCACACCTGGTAAGAATAAATCAATACTATTTTCCTTTGGTGTTTCATGAATAAATCACTCTAGTAAATACCCTGACTTTGCATCATCAATTTCCATCTTACTGCAAAGGGAGCTGCTGTCCCTAGGCAGCAGCAAAAGTATGAGAAGTGGTAGAACAGACTGAGAAAGAGAGGCCTGAATAACAACAGGTAAAAGATTTACAGCACATCCTGGCTCCATTAACACGAGCTAAGATAGCCCCAACTCATAAAATTAAGAAGAATAGGGTTTTTTCAAGGATTTGGGAGGTTCAGATCTGTCTCTTCACTTTAGGTTCAGAAAATAAAAGTTCTCAAGGACCCAAATTAACAAACTGTTTCTGCTCATAATAAAAGACTTCATTGTTATGAACCACATAACAGGTGGTGCTTAGCATCTCACTAAATCAGGCAATGATGCACATACACACAAATCTTGCAGTATACAGACATGTAGTAAAACACAGCATTTTGATAGCTCTGGTCAAACTTTGAAGAATTTACAGTAAAATACAGGTGCAACACTTGCACTGTGCATAATAAAGTACCAATCCCAACAATATGTCTGTGTCTAACCAGAGGAAAAAGGGATGGCCCTATGAGCAATGTCACCACAGTTAGCTGTCACAGAGCCAACTGCACTGGGGCAGGAGTTATTAGGAAAGAATAAATCTATGGTTCCCCAAATCTTGAAAACACTGCATTTGCAGTTCCCACCCCTCATTTAAGAAGGACATAGAAGTGGATAAGATCCAGAGAAAGATGACAAGGACCATCTAAAGGCATGACAGATGGGTAATATTTAAAAAGACCAGGATTCTTCAGGCCAAAAAACATAACTGAGGGGGGAGTACAGGACATGTAATAGAGTGACAATAGGAAGAAATGCTCACTAATACAAGAACTAGAAGGCATGAAATACTGCTAGTAGGAAACAGGATCATATCAAACAAAAACAGGTGGTTCTTCACACAGTGCAAGGCTGAGCTGTGAAACTCACTACAGGATGTTATGGATACTAACAGCTTAACTGAGTTCAGAAATCAAGTAGATAAATTCATGGAAGAGAAGTCAATGGATACCAAATACAGAAACACTACTCCCTGACTTAGGATGCTCCAAGCCACAAAGTTGCTGGAGGCTAGGAAAATACTGTGGGAGAACACCACTACATGCTTAAAACCTTAACTTCTTCCCCAGACGTCATTTAAAGGCTATTGTTAATGCAAGATAGGAACCTAGAAAGACCTTGAACTGTACTGCACTAGATCACTCTTGTGTAGGCATCTCTTTTTAACCAATAAAACCCTTCTAAACATGAGCATCATTTTCAATGCAATTGCCCATGCATTAATTTCATAATGCTTCACTCATTTCCCCTCTCCCTTGCTTTCCCTCTCTTTTCAGATTAAAGAAAATCCAGATGGGGTGCAGGTGCTGCAAAATGATAAAAAGGTACAACAGAACAAAAAACATTTAGACCKAAAAAAGAAAAGCACTAAAACATACGTCTGTGCTCCTCTATATTTATTGCTTAATTTAAGACTATTTACCAGCTTGGAATTAAGCCAAAAATTTACAATTTTTATAAAGTCATGTCAGAGTACAGGTATTCTGATTTCCTATGAACATTCTTTTGATTTATTGTAATCAAGGTTCATTTCTGTATTTCCTAACCCACAGAAAAGGTGTGCGACATTCAAAATTCATCTTTAACAAAGTTTTTTTCTCAGTTAGTAGTGAGAAGAATAGACTTTATCAGATCCTCCCTCTCCCCTAAACACTGAAAATGAGCTGCAGATCCTTGCTTCCGTAGCTTTTAAATGTAGTTAATTGTAAGAAGAACTCTCACATTAAAAGTCTCTCTCAGTAGAAGTTTGCCAGTTCTAGAAAGACAACACTTCAGCCCCACTTGATGATTGCTCCTGRTCACATCTCTAAAACAGGTAAGGAAGCAGGAAAGAAAGCTGGTGGTATGAAAGAGGAGAAAGAGAAAGAAGAAAGAGAGGCTTTGAAAAAAAAATAAGTCAAGAAAAAATTAGGAGGGGGAGAAAAACAGAGTAAAATAGGAAAGAGGAGAGTACAAAAATACAAAAAGAAAAGGACAAAGAGACAAGACTTGAGAGGAAGGATACCAGGAAAAAAAAATAAGAAAAGAGAGAGAGAGAGAGAGATTTTGGCAGTTACATGAGGACATATTAAATAAACAGTCTGTATGATGACTACTTATTGGCTAATCTAACCTCAAGAGGAAATAAAAAATAAAGCTGGAAACATGGAACAACTAGCTGACATCTCTCTATGCTCCTGGTGAATCTCACTCCAGGGGTTAGTTACTGTCTCCCCCAGGAAACTGCAGACTACAGCACAGTTCATCATTGCATTCACATCAAAGGACCCCAGGTAAAGCTTAGTGGCACGAGTTCCTCAAAATCACCAGCTTAAAAGTTAAGCATAATCTTTTTTTGTAYTCTACTATTTAACAGTATAATTAACATTTCCTTTATAAATTTTCCCTACACCAGCTATATTTTTGATCCAGAAGAAGCACAATCACCTGGATACACTCACAAAGTGAACAGCTACAAACAAAATGAGCAAGACAGCAATAAATTCAAATTCAAACAGAATAGTGAAATTCAAGAACACAAAAATGAACTCCAGAAGGATGAGTTAAAGAGAACAGAAAATAAAAATCAGGTAAACAGTACAAAAGAAACTCTCTGGAACCACAGAGGAAATGCTTTTCAAGAGGAYGGCCTTGGAAAGTGTGTTGCAAAGCTTGATGTTGCAGTCAACGGTGGCAACTCCTGCGCTGGAGCACACCCCAGTCTCAATCCCAACATAAGCCCAATGAAGGAAGCCAGCAAACAGGGAACCTTCAGCTTGTCAGCAGAGTCTTCTTCAGTCAGCACCAAAGACTTCTACACCAAACCAAATGAGTCTGGTCAAAAATTTGACCTAGAAGCAGGCAGTCACAGCAAGTCAGCCTGTAAAGAGCCAAATAGTATTCAAGATGGGAACTCCCACTTGGCAGGGGAAAACACCTCTCTTATAGGAAGTGCCATACTGGAAACACAAAATAATGCCATACAATTGCCAGATGTAGATTATCCCCAAAATGGCAGCCAGACCAGGAACTATATTGAAAAAGATAGCTTTTCAATCAATTATGCACATTCAGATCAAAACACCAGGCCTTCAGCAAAACAAGACCAGGACCTTTATTTAACTCCTCCTTTGCACACGAAGGAAAGCAGTACTGAACCTTTTAAAACTTACTCTGTAAATCTGAGTGAGGACATTCCYGACGGTATCACTGCCAAAACCCTTACCAAAGCAGCACAGGCACCCACACACCCTGACCACAGAGATATCAATGGAGAAATTGAGGAGGAAGACACAGAAGTGGCAGCAGCTCTGGCTGCACTGGAAGCTGCAACCGCAGGGGAAGATCTGGAAGATGACAATGAGTACTAGACGAAGGTTTCTTTCTAATACACTGATGATCTTATTCTGGATCTAGATGAATGCATGTGCTGTACACATGGACCACTGTTATGAATAGCACAAATAAAAGGAATTGGGACTCTGTCCCTTTTGCTGTTAAAATATGGCCCTTTAATTTCTACTGCCTAAGGTACAGAATAGCTCCCTTGGCTAATGGTAATAATAAGATCCTTCTCTGTGGGGCCAGCCAGGAGGGCAAAATATCATTTGTTTGCACAGGATATTCTGCTGTATGCCCACCTCACCTGGGCTCATGCAAACATTTCCTTCAGGTCTGAGCTCAGGAGGATCTGTGAACACTGTATGTTTCAGGTTCAAAAAGCTTCCATTATTTAAAACAGAACTATAGAAACCATGGAGTTAGAAACCACAGATTTTCATGATGTTAACACAAAACTGATGCAAAGTTGTATGGTCTAATAAAGTACAAAATAAGGAAGGCAGCTTGACTTGCATTCCACTGTGGTTACAGTTCCATCCGTTTAAGCCTGAATCTGTGCACGTGCAGCTGGGGGCAGGATAACAACCTCATCTCTTCCCTTACACCCACCCTAGACCTTTTCTGAACCCCCAGTGACCTGCTTCAGTTGATTAAAAGGGCAGAAGCTTAACCCAATTCAAAAGTGAATAATTTTCTGCTGGTTTAATGAGCTGAAGTAGCTCACAAAAATGGCACATGCAGTGTCAGAGGTGCTGGGGAGTTGGTCCAAACTCAATCCTGCTGGATAAGTAGACTCAGATTGTTGTGAAACTGCAGCCTGCGAACCTCCCAACTCTCCTAAGTTTTGCAGCACAGTTCACTTGTCTTAACACTACAGTTTGCAAACAGGTTGTGTCTCATAATGTCCCCGGCGAGATACATTCTGTTTATACACAAACAGTGAGAGCCAGTGTGGTCCCCRCTCTGACTCCACCGCAGTCCCTAAACATAAAGCAGGAAAGGGATCGCGCTTTCTAGTTGAGTAAAGCAAAAGACTTGAAAATGTCAAGCCTGTATTTTGGAGTGTTTACTCTTTCTCTGATATTCACACTAGTATGTTAAACCTGGTCTTGTTAGATTTCTTGTGGGAAGCAAAGGAGATACAGAGACTGACTTGGTGCTGTCATGTCATCAAAAGTTGGATCTTAATGGCTGAAATAGAAAGTGCTTGAAATTTTATTTTGAAATTTTGTGGTTTCTGAGTCTATTATAAACTCTTATTAAAACTAATTTAAACATATGAAAGATCATCTCGTGGCTTTTGTACTTTATTCATTTTCTGATTATGTAACAGTTACATAAAAGAAATATTGTAAAATTTATCCTTTGTTAGATACACGAAAAGCACCAACTATATATTTGCCAACAGTGAATGCTGAATCCTAGTCTAATCAGTAACATAATCTTATCTAAAGATAAGAATATTAAGAGGTAGGGTTTTTAAGCAATGTGTAGATATTTAAAATATTTTTGTTTAAATACAGATTCCCCTTTTTCTTCCAAATACTGCAAAGCCAATCAAGATTTCCATTTCTCAAAGTGTTAATGATATTCCTAAAGTGATTTAAAAACTAAAGTTTCAGCTTCAAGACAACTAAACACAGCTAAAGATCAGTCACCATATTGTATCTGTAAAATAAAGTTTTATGTGTTTTAAAAATATCATAGTAGTGTTCATTCTTTCTCTAGCACCTTCTTCCCTTTTCAGTGCAAGTTATACGTGCAACTGTTTCGTCACTTGTAAAAATGCATTAGCAGCAAATCACGATGCAAATTCCAAAGAGACCTGCAAAGCTGAGAAGCAGTTTTAAGTAGTAACATTTAGCACTGCACTTCGAAGCTTTTTCATAGGTGCATATAAATTTTATACACGCATGTGCATGTATCAAACATTACTATAATATTGAACCACACTGGGAGACTATTTGCACGTTACGTATTACTAGTTATGGCTGTGATGGGAAATAGCATGTCTGCTGTTATATTGTGAAACTAAAGCCCTATGCAAATACAGCCTTGCTGTCCCTTGCTGTCTCAAGCAAGGTTGACCCCAGCCCTGCAGCAGTGCCCAATGCCCAGGGCCGCAGCTGCCGGCCGCCCAGYTCCCTGGCAGGGCGCTGGGACAGGCCCTGGCTGAGAGTGCGCCCAGCGCAACAGATTATGAGAAAAGATCTAAGTTAAAAATGCTGAAGAAAGAAATGCCACAAACACCCTAGGAAATCCGTCCAACTTTTCAATATCCTCTTGATTCGATTTTTTTTTTTTGGTAACCTCCAACCTAAGCTTTTGTTGCAGATTAAAGCATATTTTGGTCTTGCTTGCTGAGAATTAAAACACGCTGTAGGCCTGCACCTCTTTGCATGGGATGTTAAAAACAAACACGCTCCCTTGGCACCTCAAACCAGGCAGCTCTTGTATGGTTGTAACGAACCTGTTGTATGGTATGGCCCATAATCCCAGGGCCCTGGACTTAAATCCCGTGCTGGGCCATAAACATCACATTTATTGCAAACCAAGTTCCCATTACAAAAAAGTCAAAATAGAATGTAAAATAAGTACATTCATTGTGTAGAAAATAACTGGTCAGTGCTTCTCTTAGCAACAAGAAAATAAATCAGGCATCTGCATACCTCAAATCTGCAGGATACAGAGAGCACTTCCATAAATCGAATGAGGCGTCTCCAACATTCAGACTTTTCTTAACCTCCTCATGCAGCTTTCCACACAGCTTCATTCCCCTTCTGTTCCACCATTTCACAGCTGAAAGAGACAGTGTCAAGAATTCTTAGCTGTTTCTTCACATAAAGTGAAGCCTAAATATTTTGGTTTTCCTTTGATACAAAAGGAATTAACATGAGTGAGCTGGCTGCCCAAAACATCTATTTTTAATGTTTCTATATTTGATGTATTTCTATCCAGCTAAGCGTAAAGACATACATGTAGTAATAAAGAACAGATAACAGGATGGAAAACTATTATAAATGGCAGAAGTTCTAAGAAAGACTTTGTATCTTGGAAGCTCAGGTTTTACTGATTATCCTCTGAAGCTAATGATACAGCTTACAAGGATATTGTAGCCTTTCAGTACATAAACAATGAAATATTGAGTAGGTGTAAAAATATTAGTTTCTCATTTGACAGTGGATCACCACTGGATTATTATGAAAAAATTTTCAGACCACTGCAGAGATTACAGATATGTCAACAGTAATGGAAAGCAAACAAGCAGCCCAGTCCACAAGACTCAAGTTAACTGATTTAGGTCTTAGAAAGAATGTTAGTGGGCAACTTTGTTTACAGAGCAATAGCAGAAACTGAAATCTGATGTTACAGAATTGTTTAGTCTAGCAAACAAAAGCATAACAAGAAGTTGGAACTTGGAAATAGATAAATTCCACACAGATTTTTTTTTCTCTTTTAAAGAAACAAAGGCAATCAGCCAGGCAAATGTTGCTATGGAGACTTCTCATTAAAAATAAAAATTCAGTAAAGTCTATTACTTTCTAAAGGATCCTTCAGAGCTGATTGCTTTAAAGTAACCTAAAAATACCAATTTTTATCATCATTTAAATCATGAAACAAGAAATGCTGATTTTAATATAAACAAAATTAATTTTGACCTTGTGTTGTATTTGTAGTTTTAATTTCTTAAATGCAATTTAATTTTCCATAAGATTAATYCCTGCTGATATATCACATTTGGTTAAATGAGAACAGAATATATCAACATTTATTAAAGCATGTGCATATGATATTTTATAAGTTTATTCAAATGCTTAAGTTGTATATTTTAATTAAGTTGAAATGATGAATCTTAATAGATTATTTATCTTGAACTGTAATGTCTCCCCTTGCATGTAGATGATATTGGAATCCATCTAAATTGCGCAAGAGCAGCACTTCAAAATTAAATGTATTAAAACGTCTTTAACATGCTCAATACATAAGAAAGCAAATTTAACAAAGTCATAGTCTACATTAAAAACTAATCCATTTTTAAAGGAAGTATTACCAACAAAACTGTTTCAGGCACTGTTTGCTTCTAGATTTTAGAATGTCTTCATCTCAAAGTTTAAGAGTTTTTGTTGAAGCAGACTAAGAGTTTTTTATTGAATTTTCCAATAAGAAGTGCCCTTGGCAAAGAATTTCTTTTTTCTACCATCACGAAATGAAGACTCCTCAGCTCCGTCCCTGGCCAGGCTTTCCAAATTTCACACTCTCACATATGCAGACAAACAACTCAATCTAGGGACTCTTTCCCCATGAGAAATTTCCCTTGGCAGTTTAGGAGGTTTGTTTTAAAACTTTTCCTCATTTTGAGCCCTCACATTCATTTCCCAAACTTAAAATCAGGCAATCTTTGAATTGAACTGGTTGGATAAACTGAAGAAAGTAATATTCATTCTGCAGCCACAGATGAGAGTACTCCCGATTCAGCACTTCAGCGAACTCTGTCCCAGGTGCTTAGTGACTTTTTCACTTTTTCCGTTTCAACCTATGAGCTGCTGAAATTCTAAAAAAAAAAAAAAAAAAAAGCTGGATGTGCTTCCCAGTTTGTATAGTAGATTACAGAAATGTTGTGCTTTAATGTAAGCAGTTATGATTTAACAGCTTAATTCTTTTTATTTTTTTATTGTTAAATACAATTTTAGTTTTGTTAACATGGCTTATCCAACTTCACAACAGATCTCTATTATATAGCTTGTCCTCCACTTCTCTTGGGTAGTGCCCGACTGTCTGAATCCCTTTCCTCACCCCTCCATCTCTTCCTCCTTCAACGTGAGGACAGCAGCATTCCCCCGCACCATTTAATTCAGCGAGCACAATTCTGTTGGTGAATCTCTGAAGGTGATGGCTATCCTGATTGTGTTTTTAATCAGCTTGCTGAAGTACAATTCACAAGCAGCCAGTTCACAACCATCATCATAAACGATCTACACAGGTTACACCACTCCCTGCTCTGAATCTTGATTGCAATGACTATAGATTACACCACACTTAACAGGTTTTTGCTGTACTTCGCAATTCAAATCTATGTTGCCAACCGAAAAACCTTTTATTCTATAGCAAAACAAACAAAACAAGTCCTTCAGGAAATACAGCTTCCTGGTATTAAGCCAGGCTGTAGATGACTTAAGAAAAACTACGGAACCAACCCCACAATAAAACTGTGTCACATGAAGGCTGTGGTTTTATTTATTTGCTCGCTGAGCTCGCGGCTGTTTACACTGCACAGGGGGCTGGCTTGGTTCTTAGGAGGGCGCAGAAGCGGCGCAGGAGCAAGGCAACACCCTCAGCTACTCACCTTAATGTCACGGAGGGCCACAGATTTTCAAGGACATGTGACCACATATGCTCTCCTCTGCTCTTAACACTTAGAGCTGTACCAAGAGACAGCACGTAAATCACCTGGACTTACCCAAAAGCAGAGCAAGTTAAAGTGACAACAGCAATACAACTATGAGTACATGGAGCAAAATGAATGTATGAGTAAGATTTAAAAAACACTTAAGGATTTGAAGACACATAGTAGGGAGATTTGGCTAAGAATCTCCTGGAATGAATAACATAGGTTGCTTCCATCTCTTGTGCCTAATGGTTACTTTCCAAATAAAGCTTTACTTTCCTCTAGTTCTCATTTGAGGACTTCTTTCAGTAATAAGATGATATCAAATTATCACAGGGACATTTATCAGATTAGTTTCTCCATGCAATTTTCAGTATTTCCAATACGAGATATTGGAATTTATATGAAAAGACTTTGCTGCGATCAAAGCTAGTGCAAGCTTCCCCCAAGATGCCCATGTCTCTCCTGAAAAAGCTATCTCCAGAACTGAGGGAATACTACAGATTTTCAACCCAAAAAAATTCAGTTTGGTGGATAAAATGCAACAGAGGTTAATCTAAAAGTATACTGCATACTTTGCCAGAACAGTGCTGCTGTCTGATCTAGGTTACTGTTAATTTTTAGTGATTAATCTATTTATGCAGACTTGCACATGAAATACATCTAGTTAGCACCTGTGAAAAAGAATCATACTAAAGGCCCGACAGTAATCACATCCAAAACAAATGATCAAAAGCTGTAAAAAAATAATACACATATCCCACCCTAATTCTGAATTACTTTTCCAGAGTCACGCATTCATGTTAATTAGCAACCGATGTAGGCAGCTATTGTTTTGACGTGAGCCACACAGATCCTGTTCGTTCTCACCTCTTTGATTAAAAATTTGGCTTAGGGAGAAGTTTACGTTTGTTCCTTTTAATAATTGCAGCAGGGACTTGCAAGGCCAAGTGCAGGGCAGCGGCGAACAGAAAGCGGCCCAGGGGAGCGGAGCGCCGAGGCGCAGACGGGGGGCTGCCGGGCTCGGCCTGGGCCTGGGCCTGGGCCTGGGCCTGGGCCCCGCTCTGCGCTCTGCCACCGGCTCGGCTCGGCTCGGCTCGGCTCCGGAGGAGGAGGAGGAGGAGGAGACGACAGCGCGGGGCAAGGGCCGCTGCTCCTGGCGGGGCTGCCTGCATCTTTGCCCCTACATTTCCTTTTCCGAGGCACAGGACACTCAGCCATAGGCGAGCAAAAGCCAGTTGCAGAGAAACCTTGAGCTACCTCTGATTAGATTAGTGCTATTAGCGCTAGATTAGTGCTAGTTACTTCCCCCCTACCAAAGGAAAAAAAACCACTTTGTTGAATAATCAATAAAAGCTTCAATGGCTCCCTCTGCTGCCAGTAAACGCAGATTTCAGCTGAGCTGAGAGAAACTGTCAGGTCCATCCCTGTGCACGCGCACATGTATCTACATACAGTACATATGTACAGGTATACATACACACTTATATAGAATCTTTGGAAAACAAGCATTGGAAAATACTTACTCTCCTAAATCTGCTGCTTTTAAAGGGTAACTGTTTTGACTATATATCAAAATACTGAAGGTCACTAATTAAAGTATTAACTATTTTCATATGAGCCATCTCTTCATATGAGCCATATCTTATTTCACATCTTCTAGTATGTCAAAAGATTATCTTATTTAATGCAAAAACCACACTATATATATCCAGCTAGGTACCCAGGTAATAGTGATGCACACTGAAGGTAGTTCGAGAAAAAACAGGAAATGAAAGCACTACACTAAAAAAAGAAAGAAAGAAAAAGAAAAGAGACCTATTCTAGTGGTCCCATATGCATTTAGAGTGAACCACAGACCTGAAGGTACTTAAGGTAAGGGCATTCAGATAGCTAATTTTCAGGACAGTATGACACAGTCTTTCTCTCAGGCTGCTGCCTTTACTATCACTAGCATTTCTCACAGCATGTTCCTCTTCCTCCCAAGTTTCTGCAAGTTTTTCATGCTCCCACTGCTGCCTCCTCTCCCTGCTTGCTCTTCTGCCATCAGTACTAGCAAGTATCATCTGAGCTTATTAGCTTGGACTCTGTAATGTACCTCAGCCACAAAATGGTGCTCTAGGGTACATACACCAAGGGATAGTCACTGTCCTACTATGTCTCTAAGGAGATAGCAGC